>NW_015505558.1:305838-314706 GCF_001515645.1 Sinocyclocheilus grahami
TCGGCCAAGGAGGGGCTGTCACGAGGAGCATTAGTTCTGGGAACCAGGTCCGGGTGGGCCAATAGGGCGCCACTAACAGGACCTGCTCCTCGTCCTCCCTGACCTTGCACAGTGTCTGTGCAAAAAGGCTCATTGGGGGAAACGCATACCGTATTGGTCCGAATATAAGACAACCCTGATTATAAGACGACCCCTCTTTTTCCAGATGTACCTTTTGGAAAAAGGCTTTTTAAAAACCAAATCTTGTTTTTTCTCAGTAAAACACATTTTGTCTTCAATTATTTTCATATTGCATATTTTTCCTATTTTAATTTTTGTTTTGAAAGTATGGTGGGCTCCCAGATGCCGCGCAAGTGGCACTAACGGAACTACAGGCATACCCGCAGTGGGGCAGCATGGAAAAACGCAGGGACCCGGCCCGGGCGTCTTGTAGCCGGTCTGAGGCGGGATCTGAGTGTGTGTAACACTGACCTGCGTTCGAGCAGAGGGTGCGTGGGTAGTCCGTTGGTTCATCCTCCCGATCCGCCCACTGCTGCTCACTGGCGAGAGAGGGTGAGTGTGATACGACACTGGATCATCCACAACCCCCCGTCCCCTCTGGGGACCCAGAGATAGAGGAAATTGCTCTTTTGTCGAGTATTTGGGTACCACCGACCAAGAGGTCAGTGGCGAAACAAAAAAAAAAAGATTGAATTTTGGCTCCATGGCGCAGCTTTGCTGGAGGCCGCGGGAGTGGAGGCGGTGGCAGGCGGGCTGCCCTCGGCAGGATGTACCTGATGGACTCGCTTTTGGGCAGCGGAGAACTGCTGGGAAAAGTTCTCCACCGTGTCGCCGAAAAGGCCGGTCTGGGACACAGGGGCGTTCAAGAATCGTGTCTTGTCTGTCTGCTTGTCGGCCAGACGCAGCCAGAAATGGTTCTCCTGGACCACCATAATGGGCATTGCACGACCCAGAGACCGCGCCGTAATCTGCGTCGCTCGTAGCGTGAGGTCCGTCACGGTGCGGAGTTCTCTGAGAACTTCCGGGTCGTGACTACCCTCGTGCAAGTCCCTCAATGCCTTGGTCTGGTGCACTTGCAACAACGCCGTAGCGTGTAAGGCAGAGGCAGCTTCTCCACAGGCCGTATAAGCATCGCTGGCCAGCCGAGTACCTACAGACCCGGGAGGGGAGGCACAGTTCTCCCTGCCGGGTGGAGGCGGTATTAGGACACAACAGCATCGCAACCGACCGCTCCACCGGGGGGACCCTTGTAACCCCCTAGCTGCACCACCGTCGAGGGTGGTGAGGGAGGAGGAACCAGAAGATAGTTTTCCGGCAGTTAAAGGTGCCGTCCACGACCTGGTGAGCTCCTCATGCACCTCCGGGAAGAAAGGCACAGAGGCGGGGTGCTGGGCCAGAACCAGTGCGGACCACCCCGAAAACCAATCGTGCAACCTTGAGGGCTCGGGACACGGTGGAAGTCTCCACTCAAGCCCTACCCCCACGGCGGCCCAGGAAAGCATAGCCATTATTTCCGGATCTGATTCAGGCATTGCTACCGTCCCGGAGGACAGCAGCGCAGCCGAATCTTCCTCTCCAGAAAGCTCTGGCTGACCCTCCGATGCAGCGATCGACATCTGGTCATTGGAGGAGCGCCAAAGGATACGGCTGGGACGCTCCTTGTAGAGGGCCCAGCACGTTCCATTGGCAGCTCAACTGATTGCGGAGTGCAAGAGGAGCGATGGTACCCCAAGGATTGGTTCCCTGGAGTGTTTGCCACCACTGTTACCCGTGCTACTGCCTGAAGTATCCCCCGCCTGACTGCCGTCATCCCGAGAACTAGATCGAGGCAGAGGCAACGGAACTCCACCCCTTTGAGGAAACGGAGCTTGGCCCGCGACTCCGAGATGAACATCTTCCCGCAATGAGAACATGACTCATCCACAAATGCCACCTCAGCGTGTACGCTCCTTGTAGAGGGCCCAGCACGTTCCATTGGCAGCTCAACTGATTGCGGAGTGCAAGAGGAGCGATGGTACCCCAAGGATTGGTTCCCTGGAGTGTTTGCCACCACTGTTACCCGTGCTACTGCCTGAAGTATCCCCCGCCTGACTGCCGTCATCCCGAGAACTAGATCGAGGCAGAGGCAACGGAACTCCGCCCCTTTGAGGAAACGGAGCTTGGCCCGCGACTCCGAGATGAACATCTTCCCGCAATGAGAACATGACTCATCCACAAATGCCACCTCAGCGTGCTAGATGCCCAGGCACGTGAGGCAGCGATCGTGACCATCACCCAGCGCCAGGTAATGACCGCATCCAGAAATGCCCGGGTGATACGTTGTCTATAGCAAGAGCCACGTCGTCTTTACAAAGACATAATGTAAAGTTTGCCACGCAACGTCATCTTTAAAAAGACGCACCTGTAATTGCTCTTTTAGGGAAAAAGCTCTTTTAGCATGCTGAGGCGCACAGGGGAGATGGCCGCCTGCAACGCAAACAGGGGGCAGTGCATTCAATGTTCACTTTGACCCTGACATCTTTTCATTGATTTAGGGCCAACACAATGACCTTAAAAGAAGACAGAGATATCTCTGTGTGTGTATGTGTGGGATCATGAGGACCTTAATGAAAATTAGAGAGAGCAACGATAGAGAGAAAACAATGAATCTGGATAATGGAAACCACCATAACCTCACTCAGTGTCATGGTGTACATACACACAGTAAAGTGATAATTTTTTTTAACAAAATCAGCATGAATCTGCATTTTGTGATGATGTCGCATTGATAAAGTACAGCAAAAACTATGAAAAGACATCTTATTAAAAAATAAAAACATCTTAACTCAGCTTTAAACCTGGTGAAGCTGGTGTATTGTGTGGTTTTAATGTGATTTTGGAGCACTTTTAAGCTAAGAGCAACTTAGGCTGGTTTAGAGCTATTCCTCAACCATCTCTAAATTGCATTCTGATTCCCCTTCAGGAACTCAAGCTGCATCGAATGCTATGGGAACGCCTTCAGCGTGACCACGCTCTGAATCACATGTGTAATCAGTTCAATGGATGGGCGAGACATCACAGGCGGGGTGACGTAATGACCAGGAAGCTTAAAAGCACTTGCGGTGGAACTGGCATCAGCTTTCTGTCATTCAGCAAGCACTCTGTGTGTGTGTCAATCGCTATCTGTTTGTGAGTCTTATTTAGTGTTGTTTGTCCACTTATAAGCTCCATTATGTCAAGCGTCAGTCAAAAGAAGCATTTGGGCGAGAGCAGGCAGCATTCGGGCTGTGTGTTCCTCCTTGCCTGTGCTAAAAAGAAAAAAGATATTCGAGTGGGGACACACACAGTTTGTGTGTTGTCTGCTTGTGAGCGAAGCACGCAGAGTCAGTTTTGAGGAGGGAGCCTTCATTAGCATTTCTCGCGGCGCTGGCCCCGCTTTCGCCAAGGCAGAGCAGCAGCTGTGCTCGTTGTGTTTGCATATGGATCCGGTGGAGGGAATGTAGACGGGCGAGTCCCTATCTTTTTCCTCAACCACCAGATCCAGCACCCGCTCTCGGGGTTCGGAAGCCCACGCTGCGGTTCTTCCCTCCGGGGAGAGGGCTCGACACTCTGCCTGTCTTCCTCCGAGGAGGTTGATATGGAGGGTGTCGATGAGCTCGCCAGTTGCACAAGCATCAGTTACACAAGCATATTATTCCTAATATTATAATGAGTAGCATTACTGGGGAGCGGAGCTCACACAGTCAGTTCTTGGGGGACTGGTTCCCTTAGTAGGTCACCTGGCGGTGTGGGAGCCCCTGCCAAGCGTGCCTCATTGGGTCCTGCCCCAAACAAGCTCTGGTTCTTTCAGTTTAGTCTTCCTTGCAGATGACGCAGGTCTGAGGACCGTCGTTTTCAATAGGAGACTTCAGCTATGAGAGTCCCGATACTATGGCTCAGGATCTCGGAGGGCAGGCCCCTCTGGGGAAGAGCGGTCTACACCGCATCACACAGTGCCCATCTCTCCTCAGTGCCCTCGGGAGATCAGTCTGCCAACCCTGCCGGTGTTCCAGGGCGCAGTGGTCTCTGGCGAGTGCTTCTCTCAGTTATCGCCCGGAAACGTAGCGCCCGGAAATGTAGCGGTGCTAAGAGGCTCGCTACCTCCACGGAGGTCTCTAGAGCAGCTAGTACGGCCGTCCCCTGCTGGTCCGCTGCTTCAGGGCACCGAGCTAGCCACTCTGATTACAACAGAGGTCAGTCTCGAGAGACTGATTCTCTTAGTAGACTATTTGGCAGCATGGAAACTACTGTCAAATGTGTCTCAGTGGGTCCTGCACACTGCAGAGAGAGGCTACAGAATCCAGTTGGTTCTCCTCTGCCTCAGTTCAACGGGGTTATCCCCACCTTGGTGGGTTCCGAGCAGGCTCTGATAATGGAACAAGAAGTAGATACTCTCTTGAGGAAGGAGGCCATCGAGGTGGTCCCTCCTCGTGGAAGAGAGTCTGGGTTCTACAGCTGGTACTTCATCGTTCCGAAGAAGGATGGAGGGTTGCGTCCCATTTTAGATCTACGTCAGTTGAACCGCTCAGTCATGCGACTGAAGTTCAGGATGCTCACATTCAAACAAATCGTGTTTCAGATCAGGTCCGAGGACTGGTTTGTCACGATCGATTTAAAAGACGCATACTTCCATATCTCCATCCTTCCTCATCACAGGTAGTTCCTTAGGTTTGCTTTGGGGGCAAAGCTTACCAATATCGGATTCTTCCTTTCGGCCTGGCACTTTCACCAAGTGTGTGGATGCTGCTCTGGCTCCTCTGCAGCTCCAGGGCATCCGCTTACTCAACTACATCGACGATTGTTTGATATTGGCTCATTCAGAGCAGATAGCGGTTCGCATCGAGATGTCATTCTCGCCCACATGAAAGAGTTGGGGTTAAGACTAAACGGCAAGAAAAGTGTGCTTTCTCCATTACAGAGGACCACTTATCTGGACGTGGTGTGGGATTTGACCACGATGCAGGCACGTTTGTCCCCTGCTCGGATCCAGTCGATCCTCACGGCAGTCAAGAGAGTGAGAGAAGGCCTGTCACTCACTGTCAAGCAGTTTCAGAGACTGCTGGGTCTGATGGCAGCTGCATCCAACGTGATATCTCTTGGCCTGCTGTACATGAGACCCCTACAGTGGTGGCTCAAGACCAAGGGATTCTCCCCGAGGGGAAACCCACTTTGCATGCTCAAGGTCACGCGGCGCTGACTTCGTGCCTTAGACATGTGGAGGAAACCTTGGTTCTTGTCTCAGGGCCCGGTGCTGGGAGCTCCTTGTTGCCGCATAACGCTAGCGACGGACGCGTACCTCACTGGTTGGGGAGCCATCTCAGTGGCACATCAATTGGCGTGTTTTTAGCTTTGAAACACTTTCTCCCGGACCTAAGAGATCACCATGTGTTGTTGCGCACCGACAACACAGCGGGGGTCTCTTATATCAACCACCAAGGAGGTCTGCGTCCGTGCCCCTTGTATAGGTTGGCGCACCAGATCCTTGTGTGGTCCCAGGGAAAACTTCAAGCTGAGGCCCGAGAAATGGAGACTTCACCCCGAGGTGGTGAAGCAGATATGGAGAGCTTTTCCTGTTTGCGACTCGAGAGACATCACACTGTCCCCTCTGGTTCTCTCTGACTCATCCAGCTCCTCTCGGACTGGACGCTATGGTGCAGACTTGACCGAGGCTTTGTCTGTACGCTTTTCCCCTGATTGCTCTGCTCCCAGGAGTTCTGGAGAGAGTGCCATAATCCTAAATTACACCAGCGTTCAGAGGGAGAGAGACACGGTGTGCTGTAAAACACTGTACTTAATTAAAAAGAATCAACGGAACAGAAAACTGTCAAATCTGTGCTGGTTTAGCACATCAAAATAAAATAAAATAAAATAATGAAAGGCAGTTGATACCTGGCAAGTTATGTTGTAATCAAATAAAACAACCTTACCAAAAAGTATTATGGTACATTATTTTGGTACAGAAATGGTATATATAAATATATATATTAGCTCCATTATACAGGTGCATCTCAATAAATTAGAATGTCATGGAAAAGTTCATTTATTTCAGTAATTCAACTCAAATTGTGAAACTCGTGTATTAAATAAATTCAATGCACACAGACTGAAGTAGTTTAAGTCTTTGGTTCTTTTAATTGTGATGATTTTGGCTCACATTTAACAAAAACCCACCATAATTGTATAGCACATACAAGTGCTTTGATATATATATATATATATATATATTATATATATATATATATATATACAATGGAACTGAACTAATAGCCTATGTATCCATGGTGTTTACATCGTACATCGTACAAGGTGAGAATGTGAAAGAATAAATTCAAAATTCTTTTTGGAGAAAACTGTTAACATGTCCTTGTACATAACATGCTTTCCTGACAAATTTTCAGATCTAGCATGATGCCAATCAGAAACATGACAACAATGACATAATATGCAAATCATGAAACACCACAACAAGAGGCCATATCATGATGCTCCACTACCACTTTGAATATCATTTCCCAGGAGTTTCATTTCCAATTCTACTCCCACTTACTCACCTTGAGCATATGTTCACCTTACACATACACATATAATACACATCCCAAATTCAAAAGATGCATAACAAATAAAGAAATTGCAAACTGCACTTTTCCCCACTGAACCAAGCATAGACAAGACTTACTGAAATAGACAAACAACCAGTATTTCAGTGTGTATTTACTTTCAAAGGAAAGCAATTATGTCGATGTAGAAAGGAACAATGGTGCAACAAATATGAATGATATGAATTTAACAGTTAACCACATCATAGAGATAACTGCTTAATTTGAGCAATGCCAGCCTTGAGCGTTCAGCATACAAGCAGTCAGAGCTTTAAAAGAGTATGAAGTCTTCATCCTAAAAGTGTGAAAAATGTCTGTAGGGTAAAGATCAGTGCTGACTACTATTTCCCCCACCTGAAGATGCCCTAGGGTACAGACAACAGACAGGCAAGGCCTTCAGTATTCAATGGGGTGATTTACCTCTCTGTGAGAGCCAATGGCTCTGATAGATCTGAAGTTCATCTTGCTGGGCTTGTGTTGAGTTTAACTGTTGGATATAAGTGTAAACTGGTATGCCAAACCCAATCTATGTCTGTATAAACCAAAATTATGTGTTTTACCCGATTTAACAGACACAAAATGTGATTTCATCAATAAATAAATATAGTGAAGAGCAGGCAAAAGCACGCCCATCGATCTCAACTGGGTGCTCGACCAAGACCATCGTCTGATGAAGAGCCTGCGTGCTCGAAACGTCACATATGCTATGCGACAGTCTTTTTAAAAAATAAATTTTTTGATACTTTTGGAGCTTTGGTGTTGCCGACTTTGCGTCTAAAATATCAATAAATAAATACAATTGTAAATTAATTATGAAAGTATTTGCTTAGATCAGTGGTGGTTACTGGCATTCATGATATAAGCAGTTACCTGTCTGTCTGCACCAGTTATTTGCTTTTATTCATATATATTTTTTATGAGAAATAAAATAAACCAATTTAATGTGGTGACATTTCCTTTACTTTGATCCAACACAGTGTAACGCCAAGCCAGCAGAGGGAGCCCTCACCCGAGTACTGACCGTGCTCCACTCCCTCTGCTTCCTCTGCTTTCACTTCCTGTTTGACTCTCATATAAACTGAGACCAGTCCATGTGCTGATCGCAAAGTATTGCCAGTTTATCAGCCTTACCAAGCATTATTCTTCCTCTGTTCCTGATTGATTTCCTGTGTATGATTCTGCCTGACTTCTTGACTCACAGTATTTGTACTCTGCCCCTTTTGGTTCTGACGCCTGATAGGACTGATGTTTGTGTTTGGACTCATTGCCTGCCTCTCCACTATTGTCTCTGCTTCTGCCCTTGTGTATGACAAACGATCTGCTTGCTTCTCTTACTTTGACCCTCTGCCTGATTATCGACATCTGTTTAAAGCCTTGACCTTTAATAAACTTCCGCTCTTGGATTCTAACCAAACTCCAGCTTCTCTATTACAGAATACTTCGCCACCTATGAATCCAGTGGAAGTGTTGAATCTGCAAGCAGCCTTCTCATGCCAAGCTGAAATGCTCCAGAAATATCAGGAACAACTCACCAAGCTGCAGACTGTCAACGAACACCTGACGCACTACATTCGATCTCTCCCTCCACCCACTCCTAAGACCGCAAGTTTCGCTTTTCCTGACAAATTTGATGGTACCGCTGAGCAATGCAAGGGCTTCATTCGCCAAGTACAAGTTTCTGGATCAACAAGGAGAGAGATTTGAATTAGAGGGCAAAAAGTGCGCTTTCATCATGACACTGTTGACAGGCAGAGCTATCGACGGCAGCAGCCGTTTGGGACAGGCAGAGCTATCGACTGGGCAGCAGCCGTTTGGGACTCGGATTCAAGCCTGAGGAATTCAGTGACGTACTTCATTCAACAACTCCGTGAAGTGTTTGTATATCCTCACGGCGGAAAAAGGACGTTTCGACACAGCTCATCAATCTGTAAGGTAATCGTTCCGCTGCTGAGTTTGCCATTGAATTCAGAACGCTTGCTGCCCAGAGTGGATGGAATGATGTCGCTTTAAAAGCTATGTTTCACAAAGTCTCAACGGCAATCTTCAGGCAGCACTTGCCTGCAAGGGTGAGGAGTCCTCCTTCTCCAATTTTGTCACACTCGCCATCAGGATTGATAACCTCATGAGACAAGCTCCTAAAAGAAGTGGAAAAGATGGGCGAACCAACGATCTTACACCCAACCTTGTGTAAATGTCTTTCCCTAAGGAACCCATGCAAATAAACACGTCCCGACTATCTGAGAGTGAAAGAGAA
>NW_015505558.1:314720-319720 GCF_001515645.1 Sinocyclocheilus grahami
TTCACACTCACTGTTGTCTTAAGGACTGATACTCTCTCTCTTGACCTCACAGTGATGATTGACTCCGGAGCCGCCCTGAATCTCATCCACCAGGACATCGTAACCAAATATCAAATCCCTACACAAATGTGCACCCCACCCATCCAAGTCAAGGCTATCAATGGTGAATTGATTGGAAGAGGCATCACTCACCAGACCAAAACACTTACCCTCCAGGTTGGAACCCTTCATAAGGAATCCATCGCCTTTTACATCATCGACTCTCCCAAACACGAACTTGTTTTAGGATGTCCATGGCTCTCTACTCACGACCTCGAACTCTCATGGCACCAAGGTGAATTGACACGCTGGTCATCTTTCTGTATGAGTCACTGTATCACTGCAACACCCCAACCATGTCTCGCAACCAGTGTGGAAAGCCCTGAGACACACAAGAAAGTTAATATTCCCCATTGTTATCAAGATCTCTCTGATGTATTCAGCAAGGTGAAAGCCACACAACTTCCTTCACATAGACCTGGGGACTGTGCCATCGATCTCCTGCCTAACACATAACCCCCAAAGAGTAAAATATATCCACTTTCCAGAAACGAAAGTCAAGCCATGGAAGAGTATGTGGATGGAGCATTGAAATCCGAAGGAACCGTCAAGGATCTGCAGAGATTTCTAGGCTTTGCCAATTTCTACAGGAGGTTTATCCGAAATTCTAGTATGGTTGCCTCTCCTCTCACCTCACTCCTCAAGAATAAACCGTCAAAACTGGTTTGGACTTTGGAAGCTAACAACGCTTTTAACGCATTGAAGGAACTATTCACAACAGCCCCTATCCTAAAACATCCTGATCCGAACGAACCATTCATACTAGAGGTGGATGCCTCAGACTGTGGCATAGGTGCTATACTCTCTCAGAGACGAGGACAACCAAGCAAATTGTATACATGTGCTTTCTTCTCCAGAAAACTAACCTCCGCTGAGTGCAACTATGATGTTGGAAATAAGGAATTACTCTCCATGAAAGCAGCGATCGAAGAATGGCGTCACTGGCTTGAGGGAGCTCTTCATCCTTTCCAAGTGATTACAGACCATAAGAATCTTGAATATATAAAGAGTGTCAAGCGTCTTAACCCCCGGCAAGCCCGTTGGGCATTATTCTTCACACGCTTCAACTTTACTGTAACTTATCGACCTGGCAGCAAGAATGGAAAAGCAGACGCTCTTTCCCGACAATATGACCTCTCAACAGAGCCTCACATCACCGGTCCCATTCTACCCAGCTCGATCATCCTAGCCCCAGTCTCCTGGGATATCATGGAAAAACTAAGAGAAGCACAACAACAAGACCCCTCACCCGCAAACACACCCCCAGGAAAGCATTATGTACCTCAAGCTTTAAAACTTCAAATCATGCAATGGGTTCACACTTCTCTCTGCTCCGGTCATCCTGGTATCTCTCGAACTCTCCAACTAGTACAGAACTCTTTCTGGTGGAGTACCATGGCACGAGACATCACCAACTATGTCAAGTCCTGTCAAATCTGTGCTCCGTCAAAAACCCCAAAGGAATTACCTTCAGGACTACTCAAGCCATTACCGATTCCTCAATGACCATGGTCTCATCTGTCTATCGACTTCATCACTGACCTCCCACCATCCAATAATAACACTACTATACTGGTTATCATTGACTGTTTCTCGAAGGGAACTATTCACAACAGCCCCTATCCTAAAACATCCTGATCCGAACGAACCATTCATACTAGAGGTGGATGCCTCAGACTGTGGCATAGGTGCTATACTCTCTCAGAGACGAGGACAACCAAGCAAATTGTATACATGTGCTTTCTTCTCCAGAAAACTAACCTCCGCTGAGTGCAACTATGATGTTGGAAATAAGGAATTACTCTCCATGAAAGCAGCGATCGAAGAATGGCGTCACTGGCTTGAGGGAGCTCTTCATCCTTTCCAAGTGATTACAGACCATAAGAATCTTGAATATATAAAGAGTGTCAAGCGTCTTAACCCCCGGCAAGCCCGTTGGGCATTATTCTTCACACGCTTCAACTTTACTGTAACTTATCGGCCTGGTGGCAAGAATGGAAAAGCAGACGCTCTTTCCCGACAATATGACCTCTCCACAGAGCATCACATCACCGGTCCCATTCTACCCAGCTCGATCATCCTAGCCCCAGTCTCCTCGGATATCATGGAAGAACTAAGAGAAGCACAACAACAAGATCCCTCACACGCAAACATTCCCCCAGGAAAGCATTATGTACCTCAAGCTTTAAAACTTCAAATCATGCAATGGGTTCACACTTCTCTCTGCTCCGGTCATCCTGGTATCTCTCGAACTCTCCAACTAGTACAGAACTCTTTCTGGTGGAGTACCATGGCACGAGACATCACCAACTATGTCAAGTCCTGTCAAATCTGTGCTCCGTCAAAAACCCCAAAGGAATTACCTTCAGGACTACTCAAGCCATTACCGATTCCTCAATGACCATGGTCTCATCTGTCTATCGACTTCATCACTGACCTCCCACCATCCAATAATAACACTACTATACTGGTTATCATTGACTGTTTCTCGAAGTCCTGCCGTCTCATTCCACTACCCACTGCCATGGAAACCGCTCAAACCCTCTTCCAACACATCTTTAGGATATATGGACTACCAGAGGACATAGTCAGTGACAGAGGTACCCAATTCACGTCTCAGGTCTGGAGGGCATTCTGCAATCAGTTGGATATCAACGTCAGTTTAACTTCAGACTATCACCCACAAGCCAACGGACAAGTCGAACGACTCAACCAGGAAATAGGATGGTATCTCCAAAGCTACTGCAGCCGTGAACAGTACAGAGTTCTTGCCATGGGTGGAATGCGCCCAAAACTCTCCGACTCCCTCCTCTACAGGACTAACCCCCTTCCAGTGTGTCCTAGGATTCCAACCGCCTCTGTTCCCGTGGTCTGGATTCAACATAGTGAGAGGGTGTGAGACAGTGCTCATGTCCATCTCCAGTGAGCTGTGAGAACACAAGAATTCCAAGCCAATAGACAATGTCACCCACACCCTCCCTACCAACCAGGACAACGGGTCTGGCTCTCCACGAAGGACATCAAGTTGCGGCTACCAAGCAGGAAGCTCAGTCCCAGGTATGTTGGCCCTTTCAAGATACTAAGACAGATCGATGATGTAACATACCAATTGGAGCTTCCTGATAACTATTGTATCTCTCCCTCTTTCCATGTGTCCCTCCTCAAACCTGTCCACTCGGGAGCTGACCCTGGCCATGAAGCCCCAGAACCACCACCACCACTGGACTTTGATGGAACTCCGGCATATAGGGTGAATGTGTTACTGGACTCTAGATGAAGAGGGGGTCAGCTCCAGTATCTTGTGGACTGGGAAGGCTATGGACCTGAGGAGAGGTCATGGGTAGCCGCCCGGGACATTCTGGATCCATCACTCATCGGAGTTTCATCGAGCCAGACCCGACCGCCCAGCACCGAGACCACGGGGACGTCCACGTCGACCTCCAGGAGTCGCTCCTAGAGGGGGGGGGTTCTGTAACGCCAAGCCAGCAGAGGGAGCCCTCGCCCAAGTACTGACCGTGCTCCACTCCCTCTGCTTTCACTTCCTGTTTGACTCCCATATAAACTGAGACCAGTCCATGTGCTGATTGTGAAGTATTGCCAGTTTATCTGCCTTACCAAGTGTTATTCTTCCTCTGTTCCTGATTGATTTCCTGTGTATGATTCTGCCTGACTTCTTGACTCACGGTATTTGTACTCTGCCCCTTTTGGTTCTGACGCCTGATAGGACTGATGTTTGTGTTTGGACTCATTGCCTGCCTCTCCACTATTGTCTCTGCTTCTGCCCTTGTGTATGACGAACGATCTGCTTGCTTCTCTGACTTTGACCCTCTGCCTGATTATCGACATCTGTTTAAAGCCTTGACCTTTTAATAAACTTCCGCTCTTGGATTCTAACCAAACTCCAGCATCTCTGTTACACACAGCATTACTTTTACAAGGGTAACGTGAAAAATTTAAATTTCCAAATGCCCCATTAAGTTATTCGTCCAGACACCGATTCTGCTTGAATGTTTGACAGAAAATTAGGAATCACTGCTTTCCGCTCTTTCCTTTTCCATCTCGTCTAAAATCTTATGATCTGTTTCTCACAGTTCCATCTCAGTGGAGTGACCTCAAACTTGCCTGCCTGTAAAGAGGAAAAGTGAACATTACATGAATGACATTTCCTCAGATAAAAAAAAAGGTATATATGTGTGTGTGCAGAGTACACAATAACTTGCAAATGTGTATTTGGGGATGGTTTTGCATTTTCATTTTAAAATTTGTTTTGTGATTTCACACTGCTGGGTTCTATCTCACACATGCACATGCTTCATTAGAAGCAAACAGTCTAAAGCAATTCCCCCCTCATGAGTCATAGTACACAAGCAAACGACCAGGCTAATTTGATGGCCCCTCTGTCCCTCCTCCCTTTAAACTCTTCACTTCATCACTGATGGTCCACGGCCCTTGGGACGACCAGCTCTCCAGTAATTGTTATCCTATTTGGTAATCTATGAGCCTTGGTTTCATCAGACGTTTAGCAGTGCATATAAATTTTGTTGATGTTTATTGAATGTCAGAGTTCACAACGTGGCTGATTGATTCTAACCCGTTGTATTTGAGCATGTCAAAATATGATTTGTTGCCATACAATAGCAATTTTAAAAGCTATTTTCTCAGAGGGAAGAAAATACTATCATTCAGAGGTGAATTGAAGGCAGCTAACTGTGAGATTGAGATTAATGAGCATTTTAGTGAGTTGCCATTAGCCTGTATGGCCAGACAGTGAGGGAGAGTGAACCACTCTCAAAATGGAGAGAGTGGACCTCTGAGTGTCACAAACAACTATAATCAAGACAGCTTGGGCAAATAGTCTGAGAGCAGAGCCTGTCAAGAAGTGAGCGTGTATGTGTTCGGAC
>NW_015505558.1:322220-399591 GCF_001515645.1 Sinocyclocheilus grahami
TAAATAAAAAAGGTGTCAGCTCCAATGTTCAAATGAAACCCACATTACTAGTTTCCCTTTTATAGCTACATTTCACACACTGTTAAATTTGCTGATCCAGAACAAAAGTCAGCACAGGAACACAAAATGTGACAGTTTGCTAAATTACTCAGTGCAATTAAGACTTCAACAAATGAGAAGCTGGTGTCACACGCATATTTTTTCTCTTTCTCTGTCTATGGGGACTTTATAACTCAGATGCAACAGCAGGTGGTAGGGCACCTTGCCATTGTGTAGTTAGCTGGAGAGTTCGTATGTGAGACCAAATTAAATGTGTTTGTGTAGGTGTTTCAAATATGCACCAACTGAGAAGCTGAGTTTCCAGATAGACCCCGCAGGAGATGGTGTCCCACCTACACACTCATTCACTTAACTTTGCTGGCTGTAATGTTCAAATGCTCGTATACGTTTCTGTTTTCAGTATGTCTAAATACATTTGTAATTCTATAAGCATGTCAAGGGGAAACAGACAAAGAGGAATGTCTGACAGAATAAGAGAAAAAAAAGAGACTCCATTTTCAGACCGAAATGGAAAGAGAATGAGTGTATCCACTGAGGAAAGCCTGATGTTTGTTTGTCTCATTCTCTCTCTTTCCACCTCTTTTCCATTCCTATTTTCCCTTTGGGGACGTTTGAAATAAATAGTGGGCTTTTACTCTGTAATATTTTACACATGATTGAAGGTGATGTCAGCAGTGAGGAGCTGAGAGAGAGAGAGAGAGTTTGGCTGGATTATTGTTCTGAATCATCACCTCTCTCTTTCTCTTACTCTGTCACACTTTTTTAAAACATCCAGTCTGTATTCCCTCTATTCTTTCCAGCCGCAAATTTCGCCCTTGCTCTTCCACAGCCCATGTCAAGACGCCTGTATTTATGATATCTAGTTAACAACTGCCACACTAAATTTAGAGTGAATTTCCAGAGTCAGAGAATGAGTCTAGTAAGGCAAGGTGAATCAAATTGTACAATACAGGCATACACTCTTTAAGTAAGGTGCAAAAGCTGTCACTGAGGCAGTACCCTTTCAAAAGTACACATTTTATATCGTATTTACCTCTTAAGGGTGCGTATTAGTACTTAAAGGGTACATATTAGGGCCTATATTGGTGCCTTTTGAAAAGATACCACACCAGTGACAGCTTTTGTACTTTTTCTAAAAATGAATAAATGACAGTCAGCTTCACCTCATAATACACTGTCTTATAGTCGCAAGTGGGGCTTGTGGGTAAATTCAATTTGTTGTTTTTTGCTCATTTAATTTTAGAGGAAATAAGTAGTAGTTATTGTAATTATATGTGGGCCAGCAGATCTCTTTAACTACTGCATTATATATCTCATGTAAGTGTGAAATGCAGAATTACTGAGACTGCAGGTTTGTTGTATCAGTGTGTGGTCTTCAAGAAAGGCACTTAAACTTAGGGTACTCCAGGTGGATTGTCCTGTTTGAAAATGTATGGAAAATACTGCATGCTTTGAGTGTTGAGACCTGACCAGCACACGTGCTATAATTCACATCTGAGGAAATGCATCTTACAGTCAAAAACTGTATAATTCTGCTGTTACATTACAAAAAATACAAAATAAAAAGCTGCATTGTCTTAACTGTATGAATGACATATTCACTGATTCTTATTAAACGTGCACTAAGCAATATTTGAAAAACGCTTTTGACCTCAGATTCAGACCGAGTCCCCAAACACACTTGCTGCCAATCAGCAGTAAGGGGCGTGTCTAGTAATGATAGGGAGAAGAGAGCACTCATTGAGTGCACAGGACGGATATTAGCAGATCGACTATAGAGATGGCATATAAAAAAAGGAAAATTTCGGAGGAACAAAACATTAAAAAGAAGGGTTATGATCAGGCAAGAAGTAGGACCTGCGTGAATACTGGAGCAACTTTCCAGCGGTGGAGAGGAGTCAAGGAGGGGGAAGGCCTGGAATCGGATGCCGAGATTGCTTTGTTTCTTCTTGATTGTTGAGTTATGTTGATTTTGCTTTGTTTCACACAACTAATCTGTGTTGGCTTTTGCTTGGATACGCTGCGGCCGGCAGGCATAGCAGATTCCACCATCGTCGCTCCGAGTGTTGTGTACGTACGTGTGGGGCGGAGTTATCAAAATAGGGGCGAGGTCCTGTTGAGGTATGGGCGTGTTTGTTTTGGTTCTTTCAAATATCAACATTGTTTGGCAAAATTCACTTAGTGCACTTTTAAAGCTATAAAGTTGAATCAGTCAAGAGCAGTGAGTGATTCTCTCTCTTGTTGTTTGACATTAACAAAAAACAGCAGTAGGTATATGAGGCTGTTGTCACTTTAAGACCTAATGCACTTATTCAATATATAGATTTTCTCTCAAGCGTTTACGTTTACTTAAGAAGTAATAGACTTTGTATATGTAAATACTTGGAAGCTTTCTGTGCGCATGCTTCACATCAAGTTCTGTGCCTTTTCTCATATATTTTTTTTATTTTAAATCAGACTACATAGCGTGATATAAACTATATAGCAAAATCTTTATCTATAGACACTTTATCTCATTGCCATGATATATAACAGCTTACCAAATCTGAGTGAAGGTGCATGTTAAGGCTGGAGGACCTCTGAGGAACTCTGTAATCATTGTTTATGTGTAGGCTGATATCTACAACAAAAATAACATACAGGTGAACAAAAAGGCCCTCACAAAGAGCAGACAGTGTATGATGAGAAATGCAGATAAACAACTTTGTAAAACCTTTGCAAAACTCTTAATAAATATTAAGGGCCTATCTGACAGCCTAACCTAATGGTTTCCTGTGAGGAAACAGATCAGCTGTAAAGTCATGAACAATGTAGATACAGAGACAGCCAAATAACAAGATAGACAATGATCATGTAGTAAGATATTAAACTTAGAAAATGTAGGGAAACTACAAACACAGGATATTGCTTCCACACTTGAGATTTATAAACTTCATTGAAAATGAAAGACAAACTTTTCTTCGTTCCGTTGTCAGCCCATTTTGCTCTTTTCTTTCTTCGGATGCCTTGTAACCCCACTATTTACTTCCTCTTCCATCAACTTTTCAAGCCCTCTCATTCCAATTCCTTTCCATCAGTGATATATTGTCTCCTTTGCATCTGTGACTCTTTCTTTGCTTTGCTCCTCTCCTCTCTTGATGGATGAAATGGGTAATTGCAGGTAGATCTGAATATGTATTGCTTCAGTTTCAGCTAAGAGACAAAGGAATTTCAGTCCACAGTTTAAGGAAAGAGTTAAAGATGAGCATGTTCTCTGACTAGTTAAACTCCCATCAATCTTAGCTACCCCATGCACAAACTAATGGCGGAATCCTTATGCAAATTACAGTTTTTCTCAATCACTTTGATACATTTCTCAGATCAGAATTGAAATTCTCAAAACTACTTGTTCAACCTCACATCATCTAGTCACTTGTGCACATCATAAAAGCAATTTCTCATTCTCATTACAAATTGTAATGGTGGTGACCCAACCCAAAATAATCGTACAAAATTTTTAACTAATTTCAATAAATTCGGGCACCAGATAGGTTAAACCTTTTAATATGTATAAGTTATACCACCAATTACATACAATTAAAGAAAATAATAACCTTTTAAATCACAGGAAATAAATTCACAATTTTTCAACATTCTAGTTAGGGAGGAGAGAGAGAGAAATAAAAAAAAAACAACATGAAAATATAATTAAGTAGTCCGCTATGCTGCCAGTGATGCTTGCGTCCTGCACCAATGCTCTGAGCTTTTCAATTACGGCAGATTCAAGTGTCCATTTCACTCCATATTATCATAAAAAAACACACACACACAGGGAAAGAAGAAAACAATTAATTAAATAAGTACACTTTACTATTTTTCCTCAAAGGTTTCAAAATTAGTCAAAGAAAAGAAAAATATGCCCACACGGGCGATATGCGAATATATGGACGTGAATGTGTGTGAATAGGTGCGTGACTCTTTTTTATGTGTGTGTGTGTGTGTGTTTGCACAGTCTTCGGTAGAGCTTGTGGGTTTCAGAGTGCTAGCTTCGAGGATAAATACCTGAGCTTTTCAGCCGTCTTCAACAGGGAAAACGTCTCAGGTTACTTATGTAACCATGGTTCCCTGAGTAGGGAACGAGACACTGCGTCCTCTAGGGGTCGCTATGGGGGATGCCTCGTCGTGACCCATGTCTTAAGCATACATTGAAAAAACACCAACTCGTTTGCCGGCGACAGCCATTACGTCACTACCGGTGCGACTATAGTATAAATAGGTGCCGGGAGCACACATCATTCTCTTCTTCGTCTTCATTGACTGTTTTGTTTGAAGCGTGCATTTCTGTGGTAAGAGCGGCCGTGACACTAGCCTTCTGAGCCAGTCTCTGATCCTCAAACCGAGACGGGCTAGGATTCCTGGGTTGTTCGGGCTCAGACCAGGACTTCATGAAGGCTGCTATCCCGGTCTTTCGGCAGGTCAGCCTGATATGCTTGGAGCATCACCATCGTGTGCAATGAAGCGACAGCCCGACCTGCTGCTGCTGCTTATGCCCTGGCATCCGAGCGAGATGTCAAGGAGGGGAGTCTTCGAGGACGTCTCACCCATAGAGAGATAGCTGGCCAGCGTCTCTCTATAGGGGCATCTTCTCATAACCGCTTTCGCGCATCACCTCGATGTTGGCATAACTTGTATGCTGGAATCGATGGAGCGTGAGGAAAAAACGGCCACTTCCATTCCTTCTCAATCTTTATATGGAAAACAGGAAGAAAGGAAGGCTCACCTGAGCTGGAGGGTTATGGCCAGAAAAATAACGTTCATCGAGATATTTCGCGACGTCACTTTCTTCACCCGCTTCACGGCAAGTAAAGCCTCGCCGTTGCGTGATCCATAATTTCCAAAAGCTCATCATACGCAGGGCAGGAGGATTGGGAAGGCTCAGCCTCAGATTCTTTACCCTCCTCAGACATTTCCTGCTTTTGCTGGGCTGATCCCAGCAGAGCACTGGCCCCTGAATCAGACAATGTTAATGAAATAACATCCTCCTCCAGCAGCTCACTCTCGTGCACAGCCGATGATCGCGAAAGGGAAACCCCTCTTCAAACTCATCGGCCAGATCCACCTGCGATCCCCACGAGCTCATTCCCTTCCGTGCCTCAGCAGTGGCAGGTCCTGATTTGCGGGAAGCAGATGGCTGCCCCTCTTTCCTCGAAAAGAGAGACAAACGAGAGTGGAGCTTTTTCCCTTGGAAAAAACGCTCGCAGTGCACGCCGATTGTCCCCTCGGAGGCATCACGTGCATGCTCTTTGCCCAAACAAATAATTCATTGATCGTGTGTGTCATCAGATGTTAAACAACGTCAACACGGATGCACACATCCTTAAACGCTTTGCTAGTGCTCGCCATAATGACGTGAATAGAGATCGCTCTTACCACAGAAATGCACGCTTCAAACAAAACAGTCAATGAAGACGAAGAAGAGAATACCACTTATGTGGATTTTAGAAAGTGGGCAAAGCATAACGTGCACACTTAGAAATTTAGGATTTTAGAAATACTGTTCTAGGGGTTCTTGTGGCACTCTAAAAGAGCAGCCCATAGATGGAAATAACGCATCCCCAAAATGCTATGTCTTGAGAAGTCATCAAGTCAATCTACGGCTATAATGGTGGAGTGGCTAGCAGTAAATCTGTAGCTGAGGGAGCAAACATCCAGCTCTCAATCGAGAGAGCGCTCAACCTACAGCATGTTCCAGTGTGGAACAGCTAGCAGTTATTTAGCTGAGGGAGCAACACACCCAGTTCTCAATTCGAGAAGGGGGCTCGACCTGCAGCAGGTTCCAAATCTGGAACAGCTAGCTAATAATTTACTTAGCTGTGGGAGCAACACACCTAGTTCTCAGTCGAGAAAGGGGCTCAACCTACAGCATGTTCCAATGCTGGAAAGGCTAGCAGTAGTATTCCTTGCTGAGGGAGCACAAACCCAGCTCTCAACGAGAGGGGGCTCGACCTGCAGCATGATTGTAAAATCAGAAGGGTAAGCATACTGCAAGCTAGCCAAACACTCAGCGCATCAGGGAGGCAGAGGTTGTTTTTTTAAGGGCCTAATTCACCTGATGCTGCTGGTTCCTGGTGCTCTGGAGAAACCGAGAACTCAAACTTCTCATGTGAGAGGAGAACTCCGAATTCAGAGGAATAACGTTGCTCATTCCAGGTAACCCTTTGATAAAAGGGGAGCACTGCTCAATACTACCATGAGGACAGCCCATGGAGTGAGGAATCCAACTCCTCATAGTTCCCATGAAAAGGAAACTGCATTGATCTGCAACCAGAGTTAGCAGTAGCCACTGCTTTGATTGCTGCTTCACCACTCGCTTTAGCCCCGGCAGATGCAGTGTGCAAGCCGCATACTGGAAGACGTGTCTGTCCAGCCCTCAGGTAAGACGCTATCCTCTCTTTCGAAAGCTTCCCCCCACCTCTATTCCTGCACTTTTATAGTTTCCACCTAATTGTTTCCTTTCCAGATATGGGCATGGAAAGGTGGTATGTTTACGGAACTTTTCACCACACCGCCACGCCACACTCTACCCCCTGGAAGAAACAATCCATGGTTGATGGAAAAACAGGATGTATGTGTGTGTTTTTATGTTTTAGAAGCCTACTAATTCTTCGTAAGAGGTTTGCTGGAATAACTTCAGGATTTTTTTCTTTTTAGTGGGACTCCAACTCCTCCTATGTTGGGTAGCATGGTTTGAGGTTACATACATGTGCTGTGCGGACATCCTCTCCCGTTTCTTCCAATGCTATCTGGTAATTCAGCGGGCCCAACTGCTTTAATACCCGGTAAGGATCTTTCCACTTTGGGGCCAGTTTTGCACTGAAATTGTGTGGAGCACTGTACTGAGGGAAATTTCTTAACCATACACGGCTTGTTTCTTCAAATGAGCCTTCTCGATGGGTTTTATTATAACTTCTGAGCTGTCTTTTTTGGGCTTTCTTACAGCACTCATTTGCTTTTAATTTCATCTGCGCTAGATGGTGGACAACATCATAGGATGGAGTGGATGGTGAAAGGCTTTTACCCTGGAGTAATTTATCCATTGGGCTTTTCAGTTTTCTCCCTATTTGGAGTTCTGCAGGGGACATCCCAATGCTTTCCTGCACAGCAGAATTAATTGCAAACCGGAGTTCAGGTAAATGCTGATCCCACTTCTTGTGGTTGTCGTCCACGTACGAAGCAATCATGCTTTTAGGGTTCAGTTAACTCTCTTGGTCATATTTGTTTGGTGGTGATATGTTGTTGTTAACTTTTGAGTGATGTTCCATTTTGCACACAGGTCTTTAAATATGGAGGAAACAAACTGGGTGCCACGGTCAGACAAGATAAAGTCTGGTACACCCCACCGGGTGAGGATTTCGGTCCTGAGAATCTTCGATATGGTTTGTGTATTAGCATGGCGCATGGGGAAAAACTCAACCCAGTGAGAGAAGTAATCTACAAAAACCAGAAGGTACTCCTGACGTTGTGTGCTGCTTGTGTAACGCACAAACAAGGAGGCTAAAGACTAGAGATGTTCCGATACCCTTTTTCCCTTCCCGATACCGATTCCGATACCTGGGCTCAGGGTATTGGCCGATACCGAGTACTGATCCGATACCTGGGTGTGTATCTGTATACAGCTGTATGTACTACTAGCCCTGTACGAATTGATATAATTATTTTATTGTGTGCTTCAGACTAAAAAACATGAACAATGTTCACGCAAAGAAAGAAGGAGTAACTTTTATTCTCGCTGTAGTATTGTTGTTGCTGCCGCCGCCATGTCGTTAAGGCGCTGTGTTTTGTTGTGAAAGCGAAACTACTTTGGTTGGCCTTCCAAAAGAGAACGATATCGGCTTCGTCATGCCTGGAGCTGATCTGTGCTGGTCGCTGAGGAAATACATCAACTTCGCGCTGTCGATCGCTGGATCGGCTTTCACCGTGGACGAAGCGGAGTCCAGCCCGGGGTCGTCACATGTGGTTGCCGCAAGCCCACCGGACTCTCTTTTGTCGAATCCGCTGGCCGCGCCGTTCTCAAGCCTTCTTGCCTCTGCTCACTCAAGTCGACCTCCGCTCACTCTAGGCCGCGGCTCACTCTAGGCCTCTGGCCTCCGCTCACTCAAGGCCGCGGTGTGTGATGCTGTTTCGTTGTGAAAGCAAAACTACTTTGTTTGGCCTTCCAAAAGAGGACACGACTAGAAATCAGTGGTTAAGTTGTATTTACAACATTATTCCAGAACAGTTTAACCCAACTATTCAGATGTATATCTCTATTAGTGTATTGTATAATATTCTCTCTATTAGTGCTATTAGATCTTAGCGCTGCATTCGACACTATTGACCAAAACATTCTCTTTTATAGACTAGAAAACTCTGTTGGCATTAATGGAAGTGCATTGGCATGGTTCAAATCGTACTTATATGACCACCATCAATTCGTAGCAGTGAATGAAGAGGTATCATATCGATCACAAGTGCAGTATGGAGTACCTCAAGGCTCAGTACTAGGGCCGTTACTCTTCACGCTTTACATGTTACCCTTGGGAGATATCATCAGGAAACACGGTGTTAGCTTTCACTGTTATGCTGATGATACTCAGCTCTATATTTCTTCGCAGCCCGGCGAAACATACCTATTTGAAAAACTTGCGGAATGCATAGTCGATATAAAAAGCTGGATGATGAGTAATTTCTTACTGCTAAATTCTGAAAAAACAGAGGTGTTAATTATAGGACCTAAAAACTCTGCATATAATAACCTAGAACACTCTCTAAGACTTGATGGCTGCTCTGTCAATTCTTCGTCATCAGTTAGGAACCTAGGTGTGCTATTTGATAGCAATCTTTCCTTAGAAAGCCACGTTTCCATCTCAAAAATATATCTAAATTACAACCTATTCTAGCAATGTCAAATGCAGAAATGTTAATCCATGCATTTATGACCTCAAGGTTAGATTATTGTAATTCTTTATTGGGTGGTTGTTCTGCATGCTTAATAAACAAACTCCAGCTGGTCCAAAATGCAGCAGCTAGAGTTCTTACTAGAACTAGGAAGTATGACCATATTAGCCCAGTTCTGTCAACACTGCACCGGCTACCTATTAAACATCATATAGATTTTAGAATCTTGCTTATTACTTATAAAGCACTGAATGGTTTAGCACCTCAGTATTTGAACAAACTCTTGTTACATTATAATCCTCCACGTCCGCTGCATTCTCAAAACTCTGGCCATTTGATAATACCTAGAATATCAAAATCAACCGCGGGCGGCAGATCCTTTTCCTATTTAGACACAATCTGTATTGGTAAAAGCGCTATATAAATAAAGGTGACTTGACTTGACTAGATGTGTGCAGATCCTGGTAGAGTAGACTACAATGCCGGCTGTTCTGACTCACAGACAGTAAGTACGTTTTTTATATTTAAAGAATTTGCCACTGACAATTCAAACGCAAGTTTTTTGGGCAGTGTAAGAAGACAGTATAAGTCATTATAATCCGTAATTATGTCCCCACTGGATGCAACAAATGCCTCGTTTATAATGGGTTTTAATGTTTTTGTCTCATCGCTCTGGCCGGACAGGGCATCACAATATCGTAAGGGGCGTAACATTTCCGTCACACGCTTGTAGTATTCGGCCAATCACAACGCACTCGATAGCTGGCCAATCAGAGCACGCCACGCCTCGCATAAAGGAGAAACAATAATGAACAGTATGTGGAAAATAGTGTTTTTTAAACCTTAAACCGCATAAACACATTTCATTACACCAAATACACCAAATAATGTTCTTTTTAGCAGCACCATATGACCCCTTTAATGCATCAGTAATTATTAAATTATTAGCTGCAAAAAGTTTTTGAAAATAGCATTGATACAGTACCATTTAAAATAATACACTGAACAAAATTATAAATGCAACACTTTTGTTTTTGCCCCCATTTTTCATGAGCTGAACTTAAAGATCTAAGACTTTTTCTATATACACAAAAGGCCTATTTCTCTCAAATATTGTTCACAAATCTGTCTAAATCTGTGTTAGTGAGCACTTCTCCTTTGCTGCTCACCCACACGACTCCATACACGCTGTC
The DNA here is from genome assembly GCF_001515645.1 of Sinocyclocheilus grahami. Lineage (NCBI taxonomy): Eukaryota > Metazoa > Chordata > Actinopteri > Cypriniformes > Cyprinidae > Sinocyclocheilus > Sinocyclocheilus grahami. The sequence continues at coordinate 332,390 of NW_015505558.1, forward strand.
TGCCATCTGCCCAGTACGGTGAAAACCGGGATTCATCCGTGAAGAGAACACCTCTCCAAAGTGCCAGACGCCATCGAATGTGAGCATTTGCCCACTCAAATCAGTTACGACGACGAACTGCAGTCAGGCCGAGACCCTGATGAGGACGACGAGCATGCAGATGAGCTTCCCTGAGACGGTTTCTGACAGTTTGTGCAGAAATTCTTTGGTTATGCAAACCGATTGTTGCAGCAGCTGTCCGGGTGGCTGGTCTCAGACGATCTTGGAGGTGAAGATGCTGGATGTGGAGGGCCTGGGCTGGTGTGGTTACACGTGGTCTGCGGTTGTGAGGCCGGTTGGATGTACTGCCAAATTCTCTGAAACGCCTTTGGAGACGGCTTATGGTAGAGAAATGAACATTCAATTCACGGGCAACAGCTCTGGTGGACATTCCTGCAGTCAGCATGCCAATTGCACGCTCCCTCAAAACTTGCGACATCTGTGGCATTGTGCTGTGTGATAAAACTGCACATTTTAGAGTGGCCTTTTATTGTGGCCAGCCTAAGGCACACCTGTGCAATAATCATTCTGTCTAACCAGCATCTTGATATGCTACACCTGTGAGGTGGATGGATTATCTCGGCAAAGGCGAAGTGCTCACTAACACAGATTTAAACCGATTTGTGAACAATATTTGAGAGAAATAGGCCTTTTGTGTACATAGAAAAAGTCTTAGATCTTTGAGTTCAGCTCATGAAAAATGGAGGCAAAAACAAAAGTATTGCGTTTATAATTTTGTTCAGTGTACATAGCAAGTTAACTAATATACTCAATGTGGCAATGACAATAATCAATATGGACATGAAGAAAAAATTTAATAGACATACCTGTCTTTGAAATGTGGATCCAAGAGAGTTGCAACTGCATACATGGGATTTTCCTCGATGGTTGCAAATCATTTCTTGATGGCCTCAAGAAGGGTAGTTTTCATTGATTTTATACCAGTGTCCTCCTGGCTCTCCTGAGCAAGTAGTCATTTTAGAACTGTAACTGAGGGGATGACTTCCGCTACAGATAAGATGGAGGAGCTAATCTGTTTGGTCAGTTCCTCAAATGGTGCCAAAACAGTGACAGTTTTTTTCCAGCAAAGCCCACTGGTTGGCTGTCGATGTGGCTGGCAGGTCATGATCAGCTCCGTATGCTGAGTAGGATAAACCACTCTTTGTCCCCATAGGAGAGGCAGAGCAGAAATTGACTTTTCGATCTAAAATATGAATAGTTAATTATAACTAGTTATGGTTAATTATTCATATTTCCTGTTGTGAGCTAAATTCGCTACAGCAAAATAACATGAACATGGGACTTAAAGATATTACACTTCACAAGCATCCCCTCAATTGCTTCAGCTATGGACTTGCTGGTGTGTGACCTACGAAACTCGTTAGCTTGTAGCACTGCACTTTGAAGAGTAAAAGATGATGGCGTCACTGTGTCCACCCAATGTGCTGTCAAACTTCGTAAAGACAGCGGGGTCGCGTCGCAGCTCCAGATGTCCAGATGTAGTAAAGATGATTGATTGCACATCTTTTAGTTTACATGAAATGTGTTCACGCACTGTCTCATATAGCTTAGGGAGCACTGTTTCAGAGATGTATTTGCGACCAGGCAAAATGTACCGGGGCACCAAATGTTCTATTAAGCGGCGAAATCCCACATTTCGACAACTGACAGTGGCTGGTCATCCAAAACAATAAACTCGATAATTTTGTCGGTTATCTTTGTCGCTCGTTGGCTGTCTTGTGAAAACTTTTCTCTTCGTTTGAATGAAGCTTCCAAAGTTTGCTGAGTCTGGCATGGCTCATCCTTCTCTGCCCTAGCTTTTGTGTAACCATTGTGTTCTATGGAGTGATGTGTCTTCAAATTTTTTATTAAGTTACTCGTGTTAAAGTTGCTAATACTTGTGCCACCCCTCGAAATTGCAGAATGGCATATTAGACATGTCGCCGTTTTACTGACTGGTTGGTTCAGTCTGAAATACTGCCAAACCGCGGACATAATGCTAGCATGTTTGTATTTCTTCTTCGCTACTCTAAATAGTGGTTGCTTGTGGCAACACAGCACAACTTCCTGTGTTTGCATTCTGAGCAGCGAAGAAGAATTGATTTCCGATTTGCAGCGTTAAGCAAAGCTAGCGGGCGCATAACTAGGTCTTGTTTAAGAAAATGGTATCGGATCAGGTACATGGGTTCAAGTACTCGTCGATACCGATGCCAGTATGTTTTGTGGTATCGGCGGAATTTCCGATACTAGTATCGGAATCGGAACAACCCTACTAAAGACTGCATCCACTAGCGTCAGTCGCTAGTGCGTCTCTTGAGATCAGGGTAGTGAGGTTTTACCTGTACAGCACCTACTCGCTGGCCTCTGTTACACTTGGCAATGGCCCCATGATGTCGACACCCACCATTTTGTTGGGTTGCGATATAGTAATGGGTTGCAGCTTACCAGCCAGTTTCTGATTTACACTTTTAAGTGTTTGACATTTTAAACAGCATTTAACAATGTTTGATGTCAGTCCACATCCCTGGCCAGAAAACAACATCCTGTAGTCGCCTGTAGGTTTTGTAGACACCTCCATGGCCGTTTAAATGATGGGAATGGTAGATAAAGGACAGCTGGTATGAAACTGCGAGGCAGGTACACTCTGTAGTGGTCTTGACCATTTGACATGTGGGTCTTGTGATATAGTTTGTCCTCCACAACCTTATATTTATCTTTCAAATCGGTGTTGTTGTTCTCTGTCAGCGCTTTAAACACTTTTATAATGTCAGGGTCTTTGTGTTGTTCCTCCCAAATTGACACAACAGAGACCAGAAATTCAACATACTCCTTCTGGCTGGAGCACAAGCTGCAACAAGGTAAGCTTTTATTGTCCTCATTTGTAAGTCGCTTTGGATAAAAGCGTCTGCTAAATGACTAAATGACTAAATGTAAATGTAATGTAAATGTAAGCTGGAAATCCTATTTGGTACAGCTATAAGCAGAGTAGCTTGATTCAGCTTTGTTAAGGGTGCGGCTTGCGTGTGTAATCAAATGACATCCTCCAGTCCCTGGTCTTTCCAATGTGTTAATACTGCACTGAGTCCAGTATCACTGGCATCGGTATACAAAATGAAAGGAAGTTGGAGATATGGATGACCAAGAATAGGAGGTGATGTGAGATGTGCCTTCAATTGCTCAAATGCCTCGTGGCATTGAGGGGACCAGTGAAAAAGATGTCCCTTCTTTTTCAGTGCATTGATGGGTTCAGCGATCTTGGAGAAATTTGGGACAAAGCGGTGACACCATCCCGCTAATCCAAGAAAACGCTGGACCTCTTTGATGTTACGTGGCACAGGGTAGGATCTGATAGCCTCGACTTTGGAGGAATTTGTCATGATACCATTGATACTAACAACTTGTCAGAGCAACAAGCTCTTTTTAAGGTTTATGGTCAATCCAGCTTCCTGCAGTCTATGGAGAACCGTTTGGAGGTCCTTGAAGTGCTGAGCTACAGATGGTGAATATATGATAATATCATCAATGTAGACAAAGCAAATGTTTTCTCCATTAACCGTTGGAAAGTTGCAGGTACATTTTTTAACCCGGAGGGTATGACATTAAAATGGAAGAGCCCTGATGGAGTTATGAATGCCGTCTTTGCTTTGCTCTGGGGGTCCATAGCCACCTGCCAGTAGCCGCTGTTAAGGTCAATTGTTGAAGAGATGGCTGCTCCAGAGAGAGATTCAAGGATCTCAGAGATATTGGGAAGTGGGTGGGCATCATTCTCTGTGATGGCATTGAGCTTGCTGTAGTCAACACAAAATCTAAGGCTGCCATCTTTCTTTGAAACAGGAATGACAGGGGAGGCCCATCCAGAATGTGAGGGTTCCACAATTCCTGCATTCAACATCTCCACCAGTTGCTCTTGTGCCACTGCTTGTTTGCCAGGGGACATACGGTAAGGCCGTTGCTTAATGGGCACTTGATGCTGTGTGTAAATAGTGTGTAGCAGGACGTCAGTACGACCTGGTTGAAGGGTACACGCCTGAGCGTTGGACTTCAGGATTCCCCTCAGTCCATTTTTTTCAGAAGGGGGTAAGTGTGCTTCACTCACAGCACTGTCAATTAAAGTTAGTACATCTGTACTGACAAGGGGGGATGACTGACATACAGGGTATGGTGGAGGGATAGAAGTTAACAGTGAAAGGCTTTGGTTAAAAATCTTTGCATGTTGTCCTGTCTTTTGGCATTGAGGGCTGAAATCAGGTACACTTGCACTGCCAGGTTGAAATGGATGATCTTTTTGTGGGGGGGACTTAAATAAATATTTTCTGTCAATTACATTTATTTGCAGGCCAAAACTACAGCATAGGCAAGTGCTTTAGGGGAAAGGACAGCAACAGGTAAAGTGAAGGTTTTGTTGTGAATGTGAATTTGTAACTGCAACCATCCCAAGGGAACCTCTGCTTTGCCATTATCCAAATACAATGTACCAAGAGTCCATGATTGAAGGTTCTCTTGTGGAAAGAGGTTTTCCCACAAACTCTCATGGATCATCGTGTAGCTGGCCCCTGTGTCTACGATGGCCTTTCTAGACCAACCACCTAAGCAGATGGGAACAATCAGCTGTTGGGGAACGACAGCAGGAGTAACAGGAGTTAGTGTAGAGGGTGGTTTCTTGGAAGTGGACAATATTTTATTTGTTGTAGCTGTCACAGAATTATTACTTGCTTGACCTCCAGACTTATGGGGAATGAAATTAGTGTTGACTGGTGAAAGGATGTTGCTGTTTACCAGGTATGTTTGATGATGGGTTGGCATAAAGCGGACAACATCCGGGTGAGTGATGTCCCTTACATCTCCAACATTGCACTTGGGGCTGGTCAGTGGTTTTATTGCTAATGGGATTTTGAGTTACTTCCTGTGGTGATTTTCTGCTCATACATCTTTCATATTGCAGTTGCTGCTCATGGTCTTTCTCTATCTGATTTCCCAGTTTTACCAGTTCCTCAACGGTGCTCACACGACTACGAGCTGGCTGGCAAGGTAAGGTTTTATATTTTTGAGAATCATTTTGACCATTTCATTTTCAATTAGGGAAATCTTCAATCTTTTGCAGAGAGCATGATATGTAAAGGCAAAATCTCTGATGGATTCTCTCTCTCCTTGATATCTTTCAGCCAGCTCATCTTCGTAGTCTTCGGAGAGGAAGGTTGAGTGGAAAGCAGTGTCGAAGTCATTCCATGTTGTTATTGAAGATCGGGCAACCTCCCACCAATCACGTGCAGTGCCATGGTGTATGCTGTGGAAGGTTGCCAGGATGTCAGTCTCTTCAAGTAGGTGCAATGCCAAGAAGTCCTGACACCGTGTTAGGTACAGCAGAGGATTGGCGTCATCAGACGGTCTTCCAAATGTGGGAAAGGTCAACTTTAAATGGTCACTTTTCCCAGCAGGAATATGAGGACACTCTGGAACATTTTCTAGTGGTGATGGGGGAGTGGTAAGTGTGACAATAGGTGGTGGTTGTACCCCTTTACTTTGTTGATCCGCCATTTCCTTCTCTTGCTGTTTGTTTTTCCCCAAGTTTGTTAGAAGTTCATTTAATTGTGTTGTTAGCTTGTCAATCTGAGCGATGCACTGATTACATTCAGTGGAGAGCTGCTCATGATCCTTTTGAAGGTTCTTTTGTGTAGCTCTGATGTCTCTCTGAAGTTCGACCTGAAGTTGATCCACCATGAAACGGTCTTCAGAAATCAAGGTAGACTAAATTTTTTGTAGCTCCTGTGAGATCATCGGTTTCATTGCTTTGACTAGTTGATCTGAATCTGCTGAATCTGCTTTAGTTGCAGTTAACGGGGTGAGAATTTGGTGCTGGTTAGCCTCCATTTTAGCAGTCAGGTCTCCAAGTTTTTCATCCTGGTGGGAAGTGGCTGTTTTTTGCTCCTGGGCAAGTTTAGTAACAGCTTTCTCCTGATGTTTCATGAAGTCAAGCGGGTTTTCCCAATTACCTTGTACTTGCGCAGTCAATTTGTGAATTTCTGTTCCAGGAGTTGGGAGGTAACCAGGCAGATCATGTTGAGCTCCTGAAGATGGAGGTGAAGTTTCAGAGGAGGTGCATAGTTGCATGTGATTTGATCCGGGTTGCCAGGTGAGGATTTGGACTGGTGGACTTCCATCTGGTGTCGGGGAGACAAAACGCACTTGGGTTCCAGGAGGGACATTGAGTAGAAGGTGGGTGCATGTGGTGGAGGGTGAAATCTTGGTTGCTGCTGCAGTTGTTGATCAGGAGGCCAGACTGGGGTTGATATGTCTGGAGGAGGATACATTTCCACACAAGTGGTTGGAGAACCTTTGTAGAAGTGGCCATGTTTGTGTTGTGTGTTTGTCAATGAAGTATGTAAAATGTTGTGTGAATAATCAGTAAATGAGATGAGTGAATTTAAATTTGTCAGTTTTCTTCCCCCCTTTTTTAGAGAGGGGATAGAGGGAAAAAAACCAACAACAAAAAAACAAACAAAATGTACAGAGTACAATTTCCACAATTTCTTTTTTACATGTCCCTTTCAAAATACAACATCAAGTATTCAGTAATTAGATCACACTTCCATTACCCAATTAACTTGGTAGCTTCTATTAACACCTTCCAATTATTCAATTATAAATCAAATGTCACCAACATTTTGTAGCAGGTTCACAAACACACACACACACACACACACAAATAATTTTATCTTATAATTAAAAAAAAAAAAGTTGATTACACTCCCGTCAGTCAAAAGCAGAAAAAGAAAAAGTTCACAAATACAAATTTTTACCAACAATCTTCTATTAACCATAAGGTTTCAGTAATTCAACACAAACAATTCACAAAAATAGAGGTTAAAATCCCTGTTCAGGTGCCACTCTGTAACGGTGGCGACCCAACCCAAAATAATAGTACAAAATTTGTAACTAATTTCAATAAATTCGGGCGCCAGATAGGTTAAACCTATCAACATGTATAAATTATACCACCAGTTACATACAGTTAAAGGGATCATATGATGCTGCTAAAAAGAACATTATTTGGTGTATTTGGTGTAATGAAATGTGTTTATGCAGTTTAAGGTTAAAAAAACATTATTTTCCACATACTGTACATTATTGTTTCTCCTCTATGCGCCGCCTTTCTGAAACGTGTCGATTTTTACAAAGCTCATCGGTCTAAAAAAGCGAGGTGTGCTGTGATTGGCCAGCTATCCAGTGCGTTGTGATTGGCCGAATACCTCAAGCGTGTGATAGAAATGTTATGCCCCTTACCACACTGTGATGATGCCCTGTCAGGCCGGAGCGATGATTCAAAAACTTGAAACCCATTATAAATGAGGCATTCGTTGCATCCAGTGGGGACATATTTACAGTGGTGTAAAGTATTTGAGTAAATGTACTTCATTACTATACTTAAGTATATTTTTGGCTACTTTGTACTTGTACTGAGTATTAAAAATATAAGCAGCTTTTACTGTTTACTCAACTACATTATTGATTGAATATTTGTACTCTTTACTCCACTACATTTGAACTGACACTTACCGTTACTCATTACATTGCGATTGTGCACGACAAATCGCAAACTTTATCTGCCTTGGCTTATTTCTTGGGCGGAAGAGGCGATATCGTCATCTGCAGGGTATTGAAGGTACTGGATGCTATTTGCCTTTATGCAGTAAATGAAGGTACTCCACGTGAATTAGCAGCTTGTCGAATGGCAGGTGTTTCACATAAATTAGCGACATGGCTGCAGCCACTGATGAAGCCGAAGCCAGCACATCGTGCAATGCCAGCACTGACGACCATCCATGGCCTTATTTGAAAGAAATGTTTTTGTTTGCCGGTGTACATAATGACTCTGACAGGATGCAGTGTCTACTTTGTTTGCCATGAACCACGAAATTAAGTGCTTTTAAGAATTCATCGTCAAATTTGAGGAAACACATTGAGGTAAGAGCCTATTTAATGGTAATTTGATGTGAATTTAGCCAAATGAATCTATACAGACCATGTCTGACTTTACAACTGTATTTTCAGCATAATGTTTGTTAACATAACTTTGCTGTTTGTCAGCAATACCAAAAGTTAATACAGTTACTGATATGACAAAAACCACTGCGACATGACTATATTTTAGTTTAAAATTTGTAGTGCAATGTGAATGAATGTAGTCACTGAAATGAAATATAATCCATTTGGATGTTGAATATGGGAAGTCTGCTAACAGATTATAAATTGTGCATCAGGTGTATTTAGCTGTGAGTTTGTGATGTATTTATCATTGAATTAATATGTATTTTACTAAGTTGAAAAATAACACCGCTCCTGTTTCATTTTAATACCGAGAAAACATCCTAATCACTTGAAAAACTACTCAGACCTGACCTCGATCGCACAGAAGAGGAAGAATGTGAGCAAAAATATGGAGCCCCTAACGAAACAACTCAAAATTGGAGAGACCAAGATCATTTCTCAAGCAACCGTTGATAAAGGTGTACTGCGGTTCATTGTATATGGTCTCCAACCTTTTAGCGTGGTTGAAAAAAATTAATTTAAGGACCTGATTCATGATTTGCAGCCTAATTCTACTGTACGATCAAGATCAACCATCTGTGCCAAGATGGAGGAAGCTGCAGAAGGAATGAAGAAAAGTGAAACAGAAACCATGAGAGGGGTGGAATACATCTGTACAACCACTGACTCTGGGGTTCAAGGCGGCGCAGCTTTATAGGTATGACAGCGCACTGGATTGACCCAGACAATCTACACCGATGCTCTGCAGCGCTTGCCTGTCGACAATTAAAGGGGTCGCACACGTTTGATGTACTTGCAGCTGCGATACATGACATACACTCTGAATTTGAGATCAATGAAAAAGTTGTCTGTATAACAGACAATGGATCAAATATTTTTAAAGCCTTTCGTGTCTATGGAGGTGAGAACATACATGGCAACAATACAGAAAGTGCAACAGCAACCCGATCAGAAGATGAGGATGAATCTGACACTCAAGATGAGGAGAAATGTGAGGAGATTGAATATGTTGAGGTTGCTGAAATTCTAGCCAAGGATGATCTTGAATTTAATTTGCCCAAGAATCAACGTTGTGCTTGCCATCTTCTGAACCTGGTTTCCACTGTGGATGTTGACACTGCTCAATCGGATGAAACCTACAAAAGGTTATCAAGATCATCATTCTCCAAATGTTGGACCTTGTGGAACAAGAGTGGCCGGTCCACCAAAGCTGCAGAGATAATGGAAGAGGAATGTAGTATGCAATTAATACGTCCAAATGCCACACGATGGAACTCTTTGTTTCTTTCAGTGGAGAGGATCCTGAAGATCATGAAGGAAAAGGGAGATGGTGCTTTCTGGAATCTCTGCCCTTTTGAGCTCCGATAAAATTACCATTGCAGCCATTATCTGAGGAAGCTGTGGATACAAAACTATGAGGCCCTTCAAACAGAAACGCCATGTCATATTGAACTTGTGATGAACTGGTCCTCAGTATATTGATAAAATAAGTGCTGATGCTTGTTTTTCTCATATTACACAATTAATTTTGTCAGTCTCATTTGTACCAGAAATTCAAACCTCTATTCTCACTGCTTTTGATTAACAACTGCTCTGACCCTCGCACACTTTTCAAAACTTTCTCTTCTCTTCTCTGTCCTCCTCCCCCTCCCCCTTCATCAACTCTTATAGCTGATGACTTTGCAATTTTCTTCACAAATAAAACAAGAACCATCAGTGACCGATTCCCCACACCACAAACTGATGATAACTTCATAACGACAAATACACACTCTCTCTCCTCCTTTTCTCCAATCTCGGAGACGGACGTTTCCAAACTTATCCTTTCCAATCATCCTACTACTTATCCACTTGATCCTATCCCCACTCACCTCCTTCAGGCCATTTCTTCTTCAGTCATACCTTCGCTTACTCACATTATCAACACCTCTCTTCACACTGGTACATTTCCCACAGCATTTAAGCAGGCTCGGGTAAGCCCACTGCTTAAAAACCTCTCTCTAAATCCAGCACTTTTAGAAAACTACAGACCGGTATCCCTTCTTCCATTCATTGCAAAAACACTTGAGCGAGTTGTGTTCAACCAACTCTCTATGTTTCTTGCACCGAACAACCTCCTGGACAGCAACCAATCTGGCTTAAAAAGCGGCCACTCAACTGAGACTGCCCTGCTCTCGGTTACTGAAGCCCTGGGACTGGCAAGAGCAGCTTCCAAATCCTCAGTACTCATCTTGCTGGATCTGTCGGCTGCTTTTGACACAGTTAACCACCAGATTCTCCTGTCCACCCTCATGAAGATGGGCATCTCAGGAACCACACTCCAGTGGATCAAGTCTTACCTCTCAGATAGGTCCTTCAGGGTGTCTTGGAGGGGTGAGGTTTCTAAGTCACAACTTCTTGCTACTGGGATTCCTCAAGGCTCAGTGCTTGAACCACTTCTCTTCTCCATCTACATGTCGTCATTAGGATCTGTCATTCAGAAGCATGGCTTTTCTTATCACTGCTATGCTGATGACACTCAAATCTACTTCTCATTCCAACCCCCTTACCACACTGTGATGATGCCCTGTCAGGCCGGAGCGATGATTCAAAAACTTGAAACCCATTATAAATGAGGCATTCGTTGCATCCAGTGGGGACATATTTACAGTGGTGTAAAGTATTTGAGTAAATGTACTTCGTTACTATACTTAAGTATATTTTTGGCTACTTTGTACTTGTACTGAGTATTAAAAATATAAGCAGCTTTTACTGTTTACTCAACTACATTATTGATTGAATATTTGTACTCTTTACTCCACTACATTTGAACTGACACTTACCGTTACTCATTACATTGCGATTGTGCACGACAAATCGCAAACTTTATCTGCCTTGGCTTATTTCTTGGGCGGAAGAGGCGATATCGTCATCTGCAGGGTATTGAAGGTACTGGATGCTATTTGCCTTTATGCAGTAAATGAAGGTACTCCACGTGAATTAGCAGCTTGTCGAATGGCAGGTGTTTCACATAAATTAGCGACATGGCTGCAGCCACTGATGAAGCCGAAGCCAGCACATCGTGCAATGCCAGCACTGACGACCATCCATGGCCTTATTTGAAAGAAATGTTTTTGTTTGCCGGTGTACATAATGACTCTGACAGGATGCAGTGTCTACTTTGTTTGCCATGAACCACGAAATTAAGTGCTTTTAAGAATTCATCGTCAAATTTGAGGAAACACATTGAGGTAAGAGCCTATTTAATGGTAATTTGATGTGAATTTAGCCAAATGAATCTATACAGACCATGTCTGACTTTACAACTGTATTTTCAGCATAATGTTTGTTAACATAACTTTGCTGTTTGTCAGCAATACCAAAAGTTAATACAGTTACTGATATGACAAAAACCACTGCGACATGACTATATTTTAGTTTAAAATTTGTAGTGCAATGTGAATGAATGTAGTCACTGAAATGAAATATAATCCATTTGGATGTTGAATATGGGAAGTCTGCTAACAGATTATAAATTGTGCAGCAGGTGTATTTAGCTGTGAGTTTGTGATGTATTTATCATTGAATTAATATGTATTTTACTAAGTTGAAAAATAACACCGCTCCTGTTTCATTTTAATACCGAGAAAACATCCTAATCACTTGAAAAACTACTCAGACCTGACCTCGATCGCACAGAAGAGGAAGAATGTGAGCAAAAATATGGAGCCCCTAACGAAACCACTCAAAATTGGAGAGACCAAGATCATTTCTCAAGCAACCGTTGATAAAGGTGTACTGCGGTTCATTGTATATGGTCTCCAACCTTTTAGCGTGGTTGAAAAAAATTAATTTAAGGACCTGATTCATGATTTGCAGCCTAATTCTACTGTACGATCAAGATCAACCATCTGTGCCAAGATGGAGGAAGCTGCAGAAGGAATGAAGAAAAGTGAAACAGAAACCATGAGAGGGGTGGAATACATCTGTACAACCACTGACTCTGGGGTTCAAGGCGGCGCAGCTTTATAGGTATGACAGCGCACTGGATTGACCCAGACAATCTACACCGATGCTCTGCAGCGCTTGCCTGTCGACAATTAAAGGGGTCGCACACGTTTGATGTACTTGCAGCTGCGATACATGACATACACTCTGAATTTGAGATCAATGAAAAAGTTGTCTGTATAACAGACAATGGATCAAATATTTTTAAAGCCTTTCGTGTCTATGGAGGTGAGAACATACATGGCAACAATACAGAAAGTGCAACAGCAACCCGATCAGAAGATGAGGATGAATCTGACACTCAAGATGAGGAGAAATGTGAGGAGATTGAATATGTTGAGGTTGCTGAAATTCTAGCCAAGGATGATCTTGAATTTAATTTGCCCAAGAATCAACGTTGTGCTTGCCATCTTCTGAACCTGGTTTCCACTGTGGATGTTGACACTGCTCAATTGGATGAAACCTGCAAAAGGTTATCAAGATCAACCTTCTCCAAATGTTGGGCCTTGTGGAACAAGAGTGGCCAGTTCAACAAAGCTATAATGGAAGAGGAATGTTGTATGCAGTTAATTCGTCCAAATGCCACATGATGGAATTATTTGTTTCTTTCAGTGGGGAGGATCCTGAAGATCATGAAGGAAAGGGGAGATGGTGTTTTCCGGAATCTCTGTGCGGAATTCAAAATCCCCATGTGAGTAATGTTAAAATGTAATGATGCTATGCATTTTCTTTTAAAGTTTCTTTCAGAGACTTTATGCCTTTTTCCACCAGCAAAAGTGAATATTTGTATGCCATCAAGGCAGATGTCAGATGAAATGATGGATATTTTTTTTTCACTATTCATTCAAAAATGGGAAACAGGGCGAGTAGCAGCAAATCATTACAAATGAATACAAATTGTTCTACTATCCTATGATAAAACATTTCTATCCTGATTGAGTAGCATCTATATTTTGCAGTAATCAGCTACTTTAAATGGTCTTAAACAAGGTTTTTCTTTTATAGGTTCACTCCTGCAGAAAAGGCCTTCCTTGGGGAATATGTCACAGCCATGGCCCCTGTTGTCAAAGCGATTAATATCTTGCAGGGAGAAACCAATGTGCACATGGGCTGGCTTGTACCAACACTCAACATCATGGTTTCCAAACTAAAACGAGCCAAGATATCAATGAAACTCTGCAAGAGCCTGGTAGATGCAATCCTTGCAGGTGTGAATAAGCGCTTCGGGGACATGCTCAATGATCCTGAGCTGATTGCGGCTGCAATCTTGCTTTCAAAGTTTAAAACTTATTGGACAACTGATGCTGCCATCCTTTTTTTTTATCACAAACTGATTTTAAAACTAACTTAAAGTCGTGTACTTCAGCATGGGTGTTCTAGTATTGTATATGATTTGGGGACATTTGGCAATATTCTATACACTTTTATTTAATTTTTGGAACCGTGGAATGCTGAGATAATATATTTTAAACTGAATAAGTGCATATAAGCTTTATAATTTTAAAAGCACTAAAAATGCTTATGAATGAATTTTTAAATTGTTGCAGAAACATTACCAAATGTGTATTGTATTTAGGTCTTGACTTCATAAAGGGAAATATGGAGGAGAACTCTCAGCTTACAAGTGATGCCACTTCATCAGAGGAAGAGGATTTCTTCAATTCAAAATCCCCATGTGAGTAATGTTAAAATGTAATGATGCTATGCATTTTCTTTTAAAGTTTCTTTCAGAGACTTTATGCCTTTTTCCACCAGCAAAAGTGAATATTTGTATGCCATCAAGGCAGATGTCAGATGAAATGATGGATATTTTTTTTTCACTATTCATTCAAAAATGGGAAACAGGGCGAGTAGCAGCAAATCATTACAAATGAATACAAATTGTTCTACTATCCTATGATAAAACATTTCTATCCTGATTGAGTAGCATCTATATTTTGCAGTAATCAGCTACTTTAAATGGTCTTAAACAAGGTTTTTCTTTTATAGGTTCACTCCTGCAGAAAAGGCCTTCCTTGGGGAATATGTCACAGCCATGGCCCCTGTTGTCAAAGCGATTAATATCTTGCAGGGAGAAACCAATGTGCACATGGGCTGGCTTGTACCAACACTCAACATCATGGTTTCCAAACTAAAACGAGCCAAGATATCAATGAAACTCTGCAAGAGCCTGGTAGATGCAATCCTTGCAGGTGTGAATAAGCGCTTCGGGGACATGCTCAATGATCCTGAGCTGATTGCGGCTGCAATCTTGCTTTCAAAGTTTAAAACTTATTGGACAACTGATGCTGCCATCCTTTTTTTTTATCACAAACTGATTTTAAAACTAACTTAAAGTCGTGGACTTCAGCTCGGCCTTTAACACCATCATCCCAAACCTCCTCCTGCCCAAACTAACTCAGCTCTCCGTGCCCACCTCCGTCTGTCAGTGGATCAACAGCTTCCTGACAGACAGGCAGCAGCTAGTGAGGCTGGGAAAATACACATCCAGCACCCGTACGATCAGCACTGGAGCTCCTCAGGGTTGTGTTCTCTCTCCACTGCTCTTCTCCCTGTACACCAACGACTGCACATCTAAAGACCCCTCTGTCAAGCTCCTGAAGTTTGCAGACGACACCACACTCATCGGCCTCATTCAGGACGGTGACGAGTCTGCTTACAGACAGGATGTTGAGCAGCTGGCTGTCTGGTGCAGTCACAACAACCTGGCGCTCAACACGCTAAAAACTGTGAAGATGACCGTGGACTTCAGGAGAAACCCCCCTGCACTCCCCCCACTCACCATCATGGACAGCACTGTGACTGCAGTGGAGTCATTCAGGTTCCTGGGCACCACAATCTCGCAGGACCTGAAGTGGGACACTCACATTGACTCCATTGTGAAAAAGGCCCAGCAAGGGTGTTACTTCCTTCACCAGATTCTCATTCTCATTCTTAAACATTTAGATGCAATAATGTGTATTCTATATGATTTGGGGACATTTGGTAATATTCTATACACTTTCATTTAATTTTTGGAACTGTGGAATGCTGAGATAATGTATTTTAAACTGAATAAGTGCATATAAGCTTTATAATTTTAAAAGCACTAAAAATGCTTTTTAATGATTTTTTAAATTGTTGCAGAAACATTACCAAATGTGTATTGTAGGTCTTGACTTCATAAAGGGAAATATGGAGGAGAACTCTCAGCTTACAAGTGATGCCACTTTCATCAGAGGAAGAGGATTTCTTCAAGCCATTGAAGTCATCCCAGGCACAACAAGGCCCAGCAGTGCTTGATGGCTATCTGACATGTGCTGGTGACGACATGGGTGTCCTGAAAACGTTCCCACCTCTATTGAAGTTGTCATTAAGGCTCAACACTCCCCTACCTGCATCTGCTGCTTGCGTGCGACTTTTTAGCACTGCTGGCCTCATTTTCAGTCCAAAAAGAGCTAGAATAAGTTCCAATAACTTTGAGAACCAGCTTTTGTTGAAGTTGAATAAAAATATTGCCCCCCTCTGAGACTGAGAGGTACATCAAATCAAAGTCAGCTCTGAATATTTGGTTTTACTTTTATTTTGTTTGTCCATTGTACTGAAAATACCTTTTTTATTTATTTTTTTGAACACTTGAGTTTGACTGAGACTGACTTGTTTGATCTGTGTTTTGTTCTGCCATGTTGAAATATTGAGGTGTTCAATTTCATTTCTATATTAGGAAATGAAACCTCATAAATAAACTGTTTCTTGTTTTTCACTGACATTAGTCCAACACCAAGACATGTGCATCTTTGAGCCTACATTCAGTATGAGTAAAACACTTAAGTACTTTTAAAATCTGATACTTTAAGACTTGTAACTTGTAGTGGAGTCATTTTTACAGTAAGGAATCTGTACTTTTACTCAAGTATGGTCTTCAGGTACTCTTTACACCTCTGCATATTTATGGATTATAATGACTTGTACTGTCTTTTTACGCGTTGCATTGCATCATGCCGCGTAAACATAAAACCATGTCTGCATTTGTGATCGGAGAAATGACAAACAAACAATATATTTAAATATATAAAATATAAAAACTCTTTAAATATAAAAAACGTACTTTTTACAGTCTTTGAGTCAGAACAGTCGGCATTGTAGTCTACTCTACCAGGATCAGTAAACAGTCATCCATAAAATGTGCTGCATACATCTGAATATTTGAGTTGAAGTGTTCTGGAACAGTGTTGTAAATACAACTTAACCACTGATTTCTAGTTGTTTCCTTTTTTGTAAAAGTAGTTTTGCTTTCACAACGAAACACAGCATCACACACGGCGGCCTTGAGTGAGCAGAGGCCAGGGGATAAAGTGAGGAATGGCCGGCGGGCTGAGTGAGCAGAGGCAGCGGATTCGACGAAGGAGCATCCGGAGGGCTTGCAGCAATCACATGTGACGACCCTGGGCTGGACTCCGCTTCGTCCACGGTGAAAGCCGATCCGGCGATCCACAGCGCAAAGTTGTAGTATTTCCTCAGCAACCAGCACGGATCAACTCTAGGCATGACGAAGCAGATATCATCCTCTTTTGGACGGTCAAACAAAGTAGTTTCACTTTCACAACGAATCACACAGCGCATTCACAACATGGCGGAAGCAACAATACTACAGCCAGAATAAAAGTTACGCCTTCTTTCTTTGCGTGAACATTTGGGTGGCATTATGCAAATCTTCCCACATAGTGATGTAGATTTGTGGGGGCGTGTTAGAACGAGCCATTTTAGGTAGGTGTGGCTGACTCTTAACTTTTACAAAGAATATCTCTTTGGATTTGAGACTTTAGTCTTTGCAACTTTACAGATCTTCTTTATGCACCAAGAGCTTGTAACACTCCAAAGAGAAAGGAAAAATTGAAATCGCATCATATGACCCCTTTAAAGAAAATAATAACCCTTTTAAATCACAAGAAATAACAAAACTGGATGCAGTTCAGGGGAGTATATTTTCAAAATCACACAACCAAAAACAGCATTACCCATTAATTCACAATTTTTCAACACTCTAGCTAGGGAGGAGCGAGAGAGATAAAAAAACAAAAACCATATGAGAATATAATTAAGTAGTCCACTATGTAGCAAATCAGCTCATGGGGAAATATGAATAAATAATCATAACTAGTTATAATTAATTATAAATATTTAGATCCGCTGTAGATATTTACTTGACCTCTCAGGGTCAACTGTCTGTCAATTCTAAGAACATTAATTTCCTGGTTAAAGGAAATAACTTTCTTACTGTACAATTCTACACAGAACTTGTAGGATAAATCTGCATGATTAAGTGACTCCAGTTATGAGCAAACAATGAACAACGTCAAGTGTGATACAAGTAAGACTTTATTAACTACATAAACACTTAAACTGGTCTAACATACACATACACACACATACAGTTGGTATAGGATAGGGTTAAAGCTTAACGCAGTAAAGAGAAGAGAAATAAGAATATGAAACTATGGTACCATTTGATATTCAGCAGATCTACCACCTGAAGGAAACATCAGATTCTTAGTTCAAACACACCTTTGTAAAAAGGTGCAAATGCTACCTGATGTATCAATTAATAAGACTAAGTTTGAATACTTGCACGTCTCGTCTGTCTGAAAGAAAGGTTTGATGCAATCTGAAGGTCCAGTTGATCTTTGCTGAAGTTGGTTGATGAAAAAGAACCAGTTTGAGTCAGAGAATCTTGGTGAATGGAAAAGTCAAGGCCGAAGCCTGGCACATACTTAGGGGGTTGCAGAAGCATTCTAGCTCATGTCTTCATCTTAGAATCTAACCGAATCAACGACTCTGGGCGGGTCACATGGTGTGAGGCCTTTAAGGTCGGAGTAGATCCCCGTCTCTCAAGATGGGCTTGTCCAATGAGAAAGGCCGGTATCCCAAGTGGGAGTTTTGAGATACTGGGGAGTTTTTATGACCCTTTGTGTGAGGGCATGGTAATTTGCAAATGGAACTTGAATCGAAATTACTAAAGATTCTCAGGACACTAATATATTGTCTATGTACCAACATATAACATACATGCTCGTTTAGATCATCAGAAGGCGAATTCATCGATACTAAACATGGTCGGATTACATATAGGCAAGATGACAGGAATGGGTTCCATCATAAGCATGCATAAAATAGTCTAAAATATCAAAGACAACATACACAATGACCTGAAGGATATGTGTGTTCATTCAAAGAAAGGTTTTCCTATGAATTAATTGGTAGAAAAGTCAATTTCTACTGTGCATTGTGCCTCTTGGTATGGAACATGCAGTGATTTTCCCTGCTTCACATTCCTTTAGGCAATAAACCCAGTGATATCAGCATTGGTTGCCATGGAACCAGAGGCCTGTTCTGCCCTCCTGAGGTGTTACGCATTTCGGGGGAAGGGTCCATAGGTCCTCATATGGCTTGTTAACTGAGGGGGGTTACAGAGTATTTGTTAAATAAAGCTAACAAAATATATATTGTGTGTTTGATTGGTCCAGACGCTACATCAATCTGATAAAGCGTTCATTCTTCAGATCAATCTCATATTCACAATAAAACATTAGTTTGAATGTCCACTGAGAAAAGCAATACTGCAAGCGGAGTGATCCAAACAGTGAAATGGTTGGAGTGTTGTCATCACTAGAATATTGAATGCCTGGAGAAGGCTCTCAGCTAATCAGATTCGAGAACCAGAATGAACTGGAAGTTGAATGAATGAACCAGAATGAATGAAGTTGTATAAATGTATCCCACAATCAGTAATGCATACATTTGTACTATTGATATATCAAACAGGAAAAGTACATTGTGCATTTTCAATCTGTCATCAAAACCGTAGCCATAATTTACATCAGGAAATACTGACAGAGTACACTGTTATATTGACAACATGGCTAAGCATTTTGCATATCTTGTTCGCTATCAATGACTTGTCATTCTGGTGGCACTGATATGTAATTACTTACTTTTGCGAGATGAACTAAGGATTTTGAGCAAGTTGGAGGCTTTTGCCAGTAATCCTTTGTATGGTGCTGTTTATACAAACTGTTTTGAGAAATGCACATACTGGTTTGCAAATATGATTCAAGAAATGTACCAAAGTGACTGTATGTAAGTCATATTCCCATAATACATTTCTTAGCTAACCACTGTATCTTTGTCTTGTTTCACTTGTTGACCTGAGAGGTGATAAGACTTGCTAAGTATTATTTATTGTATCATTTCAGTTCTATATTTTATTGTGGGAAAAAATATTGTCATCAATCACCATCTGATCTTACTGATATCAAACATTCAAACAACTATTTACACAATTGTACTTCTTGTCAACAATGAATAGACTGCATTGTTAAATCATTCAGAGTTTAGGTGGAAAAAGTATTTGGACCTCTAGCCTAATGACTTCTCCAAAGACTAATGAAGCTAAGTGTTTCATTGTGACTAAGTGTTTCATTGTGATGGTGTGTGTTTGTTGTCTTTTATATTTCCCCTTGATGCTCTTGAATGGCAACTAATTAGTAGTGAATATATTATTTTTTCTGTCTCTTTCTGAAAAATAGAAGTGGTTTAGACAAGAGATTGAACAGTTACATGCAAAAACCATTGAACTATATTATATCATATCACACCACATTATGTGTCTAGCAGATATATCAGCTATATGCTGGGCCAGATATATAAGATGCTTATAAGACGCATATATATAAGATGCATAACTAAGCTATACAAATACCAAAATAATTGTAATGGTGTATTGTTACAGTGTATATTCATGTCACTTTTCTAGAGCTGTCAATTTAGTGTAATAATTATAATTAAACAAATAGCATTTTTCGGTGAATTGCTTTAAACATGAACCTGCATTTTAAATGCACTGAAAAACAGTATGCAACACTATGATCAAGTTAGTTACTCAGAGCTGAAACTCGCTCCTTTGCTTCTGCTGCGTAGTGTCACAATACCCAGTCACTTCACTATCCTCTATCACAGTCCCCAGTCACCAGTCCATTCACTAGGAACTACATTTCCCAGCATCCCTTCTGGTCAACACCTGTACTCGGTCAGCCATCACCACACCTGCCATAGATGAGCTTGTCAAGCACTGTATAAAAGCAGTTACTCTCCACTTCTTCCTTGCCTGGTCTCGTCTCTCCACATATAAAGACTTACCTGACTGTTTCCTTGGATACTCACCTGTCATCAGTCAGTCTTCAGCTCCAGTCTTCACTAAGCCTCCACCAAGCCTTCACCGCACACCCACCAGTACCTGCAACAAAAAAAATAACTGTTCATGCTCAAGCTAAGTGCTATCTATCTTCATTGAATTATATACTCACCTGTTTTCCATGCTGTTTCTCTGAAATACCTCTGAATAAAGACTTTGTTATTGATGTTACTTCTGAGTCTTCTTCTTCTGTACTTGTGACCCGTAGCACCAATTGCAACCTGTTCATATGGGTGCCGAAATATATGCTGTTTGCACGCGTAGTGTTACATTGACATTTAATCATTTAGCAGATGCTTTTATCCAAAGTGACTTACAAATGAGAACAATAGAAACAATCAGCCCAAGTCAAGTCAAGTCTGCTTTATTGTCAATTCTTCCACATGTACAGCACATACACACAGATAATTGAAATTGCGTTACTCTCAGACCCTTGGTGCATACAGATAACACTAACAGTAGAACAGTAGATACTGTAGCGAATCAGCTCATGGGGAAATATGAATAATTAACCATAACTAGTTATAATTAACTATTCATATTTTAGATCCGCTGTAGATATTTAGCTGACCTCTCTGTCTTGTCAATTCCAAGAACGTTAATTTCCTGGTTAAGAGAGATCTACGGGAAGCTTTAAGATTTGCATCAGGAATCTCTTTCAGACCGCCGAGACTCGCTAAGTATCAAACTTAGTCTTATTAATTGATACATTAAGTATCAGTTACACCTTTTTACAAAGGTGTGTTTGAACTCAGAATCTGACGTATCCCTGAAGGCTTGGATCTGTTGAATATACATGCAAAGTGTTCCATAAAATTCATTCTTTATGCCTCTTTCTATGCTGAGTTAAACTTTAACCCTTTCCTATACCAACTGTATGTGTGTGTGTGTGTGTGTGTATGTGTATGTTAGACCAGCTTAATGTGTTTATGTAGTATGTTAGACTAGTTTAAGTGTTAATGTAGTTAATAAAACCTTACTTGTATCACACTTGACGTGTTCATTGTTTGCTCATAACCGGAGTCACTAATCATGCAGATTTACGTTACAAGCTTGTAGAATTGTACAGTAAGAAAGTTATTTCCCTTAACCAGGAAATTAACGTTCTTGGAATTGACAAGACAGTTGACCCTGAGAGGTCAGCTAAATAGAGGTCAGCTAAATATCTACAGCGGATCTAAAATATGAATAGTTAATTATAACTATTATAACTAGTTGATTCGCTACAATACAATTATACAAATAATGTAAAATGTAAAAAAATATATAAAGCAGCACAAAGCGCATGGCAGATAGAGTGCAAACCAGTGAAGTAAACAACAGTGTAGATATAATGATTGTAGTGCAAAAGAGCTTATTCAGACTGATTAAAGTGACAGTGTGTGTGTGTGTGTGTGTGTGTGTGTGTGGGGGGGGGGGATGGGGGTAAGTGCAACTGGACGGTAGTCATTGAAGCAGGATGGAGACGACTTCTTTGGGACTGGAATGATGGTGGTAGCTTTGAAGCATGTGGGGACAACAGCCTGGCTTAGCAAGATGTTGAAAATGTCTGTGAAGACATCAGTGAGTTCCACTGCACAGTCTCTCAGTACACGCCCAGGAATGTTGTCAGGACCCGGAGCTTTGCGTGCATTGATCCTGCTGAGGGATTTCCTCACGCTGTCCGGGGACAGCATCATCACCTGGTCGCCGGGAGGAGGTGGAGTCTTCTGTGCAGTGGTGCTGTTTTGTGCTTCAAAGCGAGCGAAGAAGACGTTCAGCTTATTCAGCAGGGAGATGGTGCTGTCACAGGTGCGTGGTGGGGGCTTGTAGTCCGTAATGGTCTGTATCCCCTGCCACAGGCTCCGAGTGTCTCTGTTGTCGCTGAAACGATGGGCTATCCTCCTGGAGTACTGTCTTTTTGCCTCTCTGATGCCACGGGAAAGTTGGCCCTAGCTGTCTTCAAGCCCACCTCATCTCCAGCTCTGAAGGCAGCGTTCCGCGTCTTGTCAGGAGAGAGATCAACAGTATACAAGTGCTGTGACAAGTCTCAGTTAGTTTAGCACAGTATACATAGCAAGGTGTTTTTATTTTATTTTAAATAAATTAGAGTGAATAGAATAGGTAAGTGCTATTCTAAGTATTCAAGATGGCGCCGCTGATGGCTTCCTCCGTGGTGTGCTAAGCAGTTGTTTTTATGTTTTTGTTAGTTTGTCCTGTCTTTAGTTATATCCCTGCAATCAGTTTCACCAGAGACAAATTCCTGGACATTCGGCAGTACACACCACCCAATACTGGCGAACCTCCACTCTCTACCCAACAAAACGGACAAATTCCTTCTGCTCTCCCAGATAAACAAGGACTTTTCACATTCTGCTGCTCTGTGTTTCACGGAAACCTGGCTGAATGACGTTATTCCGGACAGTGCGCTACATCTGCCAGGCTTTCAGCTGTTCAGAGCGGACTGCGATGCAGAATCAACAGGGAAATCGTGTGGCGGCGGGAAATGCTTTTTCATCAATGAAAGGTGGTGTACAGATTTAACCGTGTTAAAGAAGATGTGCTGTCCTGTTCTGGAAGAGCTCTACATTAACTGTAAGCCTTTCTACTTGCCACGGGAGTTTTGCTCGTTCATTCTAGTGAGTGAAGCCTCTTTGGGATGGCACCATGAGGCGTCGTTCACAGGCAGAATACAAGCTTCTGGAGGGCGCATAAGTCTAAACTACCGAGTTTAGGTATATTGGTGCAGCGCCAGTGGTTGTCTCGTAGACAAACATCAGTACCTTGAATTTGATGCAAGTGGCTATTGGCAGCCAGGGGAAACTGATGAAGAGAGGGGTGATGTGGGCTTTCTTCGGCTCATTGAAGACTCTTGCTGCTGCATTCTGGATCAGTTGCAGAGGCTTGATAGTACATGCCCGAAGGCCTGCTAAGAGAGCATTAGAATAGTCCAGTCTGGCGAGAACAAGAGTTTGGACAAGGAGTTGTGTGGCCTGCTCTGATAGGAAGGTTCTAATATTCTTAATGTTGTATAAGGCAAATCTGCAGGACTGGGCCATTGTAGCAATATGGTCTGTGAAGCTTAACGGACCATCAATCACAACTCCAAGGTTCCTGGCTGTCCTGGAAGGAATTATGGTTGATGAACCTGGCTGTATAGAAGTTGTGATGAAGTGCTGGGTTGGCGGAGACCACGAGCAGTTTGAGAGTAACACATCCAACTCCTCCAAGAAGTTACCTAGTTGACCTGGGGGATAAACAACTACAAAGTGGATTTTGACAAGGTGGGTAATATTAATTGCGTGTCATTCAAATGAACTATTGCCAGTAAGAGATGGTAGAGGATCAAATATCCATTCATTTAAGATAAGTATACCGGTACCTCCACCCCACCCAAACCCAAACGGGCGAGGGGTGTGTGAAAAAGTGAAATTAGTGGAGGGCTGCAGGAATGGCATTGTCCTCAGGTTTGATCCAAGTCTCAGTTAGGGCCATGAGGTTGAGACTTGAATGAGTAGCAATAGATGAAATCATGTCTGCTTTGTTTACAGCAGACTTGCAGTTTCAGAAACCAATTGGAATAGAGAGTAAAGTAGTAGAGGACATAGGGACAGTACGCAGATTATTGGGATTGCGCTTCCTCCAACGTACAAAGCGTGATTTACGATTGTTAGTAGTAATAGTAGAGATTTGAAAGTACATAGTGAGTGTAATTGACTAAAACAAGTAGATGAGAACAAGCTGTACAAAAAGTAAAATAAGGGGAGAAAAGCAATTCTCAAGTGCCTTGTCGGTGTCCTTGCTCGGTGGAGTCGCTGGTCTTTACACTCGTCGGTCTTCACATGAGGGCTGCCACGACCGCTGCCACAGTGTACTAACCAATTTGATTACACAGCTCTGTGGAATACTTGATTCTGATTGGTCCGTCGCGACATTCGAAGGTATGTTATCACTTAACAACTGGCAAAAGCTGATAACACAGGCTCATCCGCGTAACAGAAGTCAGCGTTATACTCTTGCTAGGAACAGTTTTTCTTGGAAGCTTTGCATTTCGTTAGCTAATAAAATATTAAAGTTCAATTCAATGTGTACAATTACTTAATTATGTCATCCTAATATCGCGGACTCACTCTCTCGTTTCATACAAATGCAACTGCTGCCATTTTGCGACGATTGTTTTGTACACTGTAATAGATTATAAGAACTAACATACTGGTAAGATTTTAAAATGGCTGTGTTAAATCAATATCTTTTAACGCCATAATTATGTGGTGAAATGCTGTGTAATAAGTGGTATGACTGCACTGTTTCCCTTAAATGTCTGTCTCGTTTGAACTTGCCACTTGCTCGCAACTGTCTTCACAGAAGCTTTGCGTTCAAATATAATCAACTCAAATCAATATTTTGTCTAATTATTTACTTCTGAGACAAGTAGCCATGTAATAAGTGAGATAATGTACATCCAGCCAGTTGTTATCGTAGAATAACCCCCTTCAGGCTGATACAAAAGCCCTCCCCTTCGAGTCGGTTATTTTGCAATTACAATCGGCTGGATGGCTACATTATCCCTTACATATACTGTCCTGATACCTCATTATTTAGCAAACCGAAACTGAGAAGCCACGCGATATGCACAAGAAAAATGCAACTTGAGCACACGTTTAACACGGTAAACACAGTAAGCAAAACAATGTTTCCTAGCAATGACAACAGAGCTAAAATCGAATGAGAAAAGAAACAAAACTCACAAACTGCTGTCCTCTTCTGTTAAACATGCCTTAGTCAACAAAGCTGTATAAAGTCAGCAACACTGTATTGTTCTATGATGGAGCAGATGAAGTCAGTGTGAGAAGGTGGGATGTGAACGGCAGGTGACCTTGTTGCAGGATGTGCATGGCAGAATTTAAATGACCAAGCAGCAAAAAGAGGTTTATGCAAGGTTTATGCAGTGAATACAGCTCAGAGAAAGCGATGTAGCAGAACCCATGAGTCAAGTGGGTTTTTAAAAAGATCTAATATTTAGCAAAGAACAAAAACCACAATAAATATATTATTGACATTAACAATCGTACTCAAAACCAGACAAGGAGGCGTGTATAGAACTGTCACGAATACAAATGAGGATTCAGTAGCGAATGTGAAATATAACAATTTATTTAGAAGAGTCCCAACCAGACAAAAGAGTCAAATAAAGCATGTGCAGGATATAGTCACACTTGGTAGCACAGGGACGCAAATGGGCAGCCGTGGGTATCCCGGGAACATACAATCCGTAGGAGAAAACTGGAACCGAAATCCAATGAGACGAAGAACAAAGAACTCGAACACAACGGGAACACCAAACGGATAGCACAGGTATTAGGTAGCTGAGCTGATGAGCTACAGCTGGCGCTGATCAACCAGTCAGCAGCAATCACCGACACACCCACTCACATACACGTACACATACACACAGAGCGAGAATGAGTCAGTGAACCCATAAACCGTGACAAGAACTTACTGGGTGAAACAAGACAGGTGACACCGCTCATGAAACCGTGAACCAGGGAAACAAGACACTTCAAAATAGTAAGATAGAAAATAAAAAGCAACCGCCACTGGTCATTGAGGGCAGTCTTATGATACATGACAGCTCAGTGAAACATGGTAAATCCAGGAGATTTTGGTGATTTATTAGCCTGTTTTCACTGGGAAGGCCTGAAACCTTCTTGAATTGAGTTGTGTGCCTAACAACTTGACAGCTGTGGATGGGCCAGACATTTTCTCGGCAGAGATGTGAAGTCCTAAATCTACAGCACCTGAAAGTAAAAATTCTCTCACAGTTGGTACAGAAACAGTTAAAATCTGGATCAGTCTGGATGACTTTGAAGGTACATGTGAAGTGCACTTTTGAGCTAGGCTTCTTATCCAGTGGTTTTAAATATTTGTTTATAGTTTGATTATGATAAGGAACAAACCCCTTTGAATTGGGAACTATTAATGTTTGGACTGCATGCATTATGTTTAATAGTGCATTACGTAGTTTTTTTTATTTTTTCCCCTCCCTGAGAAATGTGTACAGCAACCTGGATAGGGTTGATATGAAACCATATGATATTAAATATTTTGACCTTTTGTTCCTTATTTATTCATTTATTTATCAAATAATTATAAATTGAGGAAATGTTTTGTCACAATGTTTTTATGTAAAGATTTATGTAAAAAAATAACAACACTATTTTTATTTTACAATAAATGATCGTTTCTGTGCTTTATCTGTATGCTGTGTGTTTTATATTACATTGGTTAGAGTAGTGATCACAATAAAGTGTCACCCAAAAATTTAAATCCTGTCATCATTTACTCACTGTCATGTCATTCCAAATTCATAAGACTTTTGTTGATCTTCAAAATACAAATAAAATATTTCAGTTAATTCTGAGGGAGTTCTGTTACTCAAATGAAAGTTTATATTCAACCAAAACACAATTTAAAAGTTCATAGAAACACATTAAATGTACAGTAATCCATATGGACTGAGCAGTTTAATCCAAGTCTTCTGAAGAGACACAATCACTTCATATGAACAGATGGCTTTTATTCATATATACAGTGGGTACGGAAAGTATTCAGACCCCCTTAAATTTTTCACTCTTTGTTATATTGCAGCCATTTGCTAAAATCATTTATACCATCAGCTAAAGATGCCAGGACAACAGCCAGCCACCTCTTAGAGGGCAAGAAGACCACCTTTGGTACCAAGCCCGGGAAGGACAGGACTTCTCATTGGTCAAAATGCATTTTCTGCCCTGCACCCACCTAGAAACTGATTCCTAAAGTTTGACTTCTGACTGACATAAAAATTCCTTCGGACCTCCGGACGTATAGCAGCAGTTGGTGAAACAAAGAGATATCACACAGATCCATCCAAATCCATTCATAACTATGTTTTCAAACCTTAAAACGAATGCAAACTAACACACACATCTTATTCAGAGAAATAAGTATTCTCAGTGACAGCTATGTGTAGTGCAACATCTTACACAAACTCAGCTGTTAAAAGACAAATGAATCATCATGTTCCATCTTGTTTGGATTTAGTGCGTTCATAACATTGCCAAAGGTATTCTGGTACCTGATTGAGATCTTTGAACTTGGAAGTTCTGAGAACCGTCATGCGGTAGGACTGTTACCAACACGGGAATTAACAGATATTGGAGAACATTTTGTTGCTTTGCTACTTTTGAAAGACTACATGGATTGCCAAACTGGTTGCACATAAAACACATACACTAATAAATGCACGCACCAACATTCATTTAAAATGGGTTTTATTTAATTTTGTTTATATGTCAGCTATATTCTATTGTTATTCTGTGAAATATTTCCTACTAAAGCTACATTGAAACTTGCCAATGTGAATTTGTGTATTCGTTGTATTGCATGAACTTACTTACGAACCTGCTTGGGTATTTCCATAATAGAAGGGTTACATCTGATTTTCTCATTTACATTAGATGTTATATAGCTGATGTCAGTTAATAACAGAAAATCTCTCAATTTATTTGTTTGATGCAGACCTTAGTTTCAGTTTAACTTTTCAGAAGATAACATAACTCTGCCATTGCAAAACCCACCTGAATCACTTGCATCTTTTATGCATCTTATGCACTTTATTCCTTTTTCATTCATGTTATTAATTTAGTAGTTGTTGATTACTCTTGTCGATCTTTTGTTAATAATATTATTTTATTACACTTATGCCTTCCTTGTGTTGATAATACAGTAATAGTTCTTTCTTATCTGATGTACTCATAACCGCATCTTAATTGACATGTGATCCAAAAATCATAGCGTCAATTAGTACCCATCACTACACTATTTCGCCTCCCTAGGTTGGCGAAAGCAAATTTACTACAATACTTCTACTGTGGCGGAGAGTTTTAGAAAGGAGGTCTAAGGTGAAAGGAAAATTATCTCAGGCTTGTCAAGAAAAAAGGTCGAGGTGAGGGGTATACATCCAGTTAGGTATGTCTGAGAGATATACAGATAAGCTCTGTTAGATCATAGACCTGGAGAAAGAAGAAGGGAATGAAATGTGCGGCAGAGTTTTGTCAGTCTAGCAGTGGTAAGAGATGCTGTCAGACTGGAGGAATATTCTATGTGATCTAAAGTAAATGGAGTAGAGCAGGGGCTCAAGTTCCCTGTGGTGAACTCTAGTCCAGGTAAGATATAAAACAGGAAATGTCTTATTTTACAATATTTTATATTGATGCTATGAAATTACTTTTAAAAGAAAATACTTAAAGCAATATTTCACCCAAATATTAACTTTTGTCATCATTTACTCTGGATCATTTACTTATATTTCCAAACCTATATGAATTTCCTCCTGTTGAACACAAAATTATATTTTGAAGAATGTGGGCAACCAAACAGTTGCTGGTAGACATTGAGTTCTATAGTATTTTTCCCCCCATATGACCAACAGATTGGTTACCAAAACATCATCTTTTGTGCTCAACAGAAGAAAGAAACTCATGCAGGGTGAATAAATTATGACAGAATTTTCATTTTTGGGTCAGCTACCTGTGATGAAAAAGAAATTCAGATTCCATTATAGAGCTGCAAGAAACAGGTAAGCTAAACTTCAAGTTAAAAATATTCTTAATATGTTGGACCTTTTATTGAATGTCACCTGCCTGTCATTGTAATAGACCCATAAGAGATTGGAGGCATGATATGCGTTTGCAAAGGTTGTTTGAAAACATACTTTTTTCCTGTAGCTCCGCTAGAAGACATTAGTAGCACAGAAACACTGAGTTTAAATGCAAGCACAGACACACCAAAGACTATCCCTGCATCCCAATGTTCATACTATCCATCCTAAATAGTGTGAGATTAGAATAAGTGTGTCTTAGTATGTTGAAAAGAGTATCTGATGGTCTACTATTTCAGGTAGATTTTTGGAGTGTGGATCCGTGCACACTCAAATGGCCCGCCTTCTAAATGAAAGAGCCAAGAGTAAAGAGCCAAAGAGTAAAATCATTGCGTTACTGCAGCTGCCGTTAGAAGCTCCGGTTCTCATATAAACCTGAGACTTGTGCTTATGACTGCACATGCGCATTGGCTGGTCTAGCCTGAAAAGTACACTTTTTTAACACTATTTGAGCATCAGGAACAACAATCATGAGGCAGTTCATTTCAGATTTTGTTGCTGGTTTGAAATGTTGCAATTTAATTGTGAGTTCAGCAGGCAGTTTTTTAGATTTCAGGATTCCCCCATTTATTTAGATAGAACTTTGCACACACCCATCATCTTCCTGTCTCATACACAGCCCAACACTGTCAGCATGTCTTTGTGTTTCCATGCTTCTTCTCAAAATATTTGGTCAATAAATCCTCTGGTAATGTCTGATTGAATTGTTTAATTTGCAATCAGTCCATTCATTTCCACCACTCTGACCCAGTCAGACTGATTTGTGGACCAAACATGATAGGTGGACATTATGCTATTGACATGGTTATCACAGTGATGTGGAGGCACTGCATGTGTCTTCTGTTCCTTCTCACATTCACACACTGGATTTCACTGAAAAAAGGCTCGATCTGAAACACTGGTGGGCATTGTTACTTTTAATAAAATGAGTGCTTTACACATTATTTGATCCCATATATTGTAATCTCTCTCTTTTAATTTATTTGACCTGTCTCCCATAAAAAAAAACAGCATTCATCACTGCATTAGTTACTCTGCATTTATATATCTCAGTTGTCCACCTGGTGTCCATCACCCAGAAGACACTAGGTTGTGACTGAGGTTTTTATTATTGGTGTAGTCTGTATGGGTGTTTTTGTTTTTACTTGTGGGAGAAAAAATTACAGCAAACTTCAAAAGTACTTTATGACAGTGCTCTAAAAATCTACAAACAAAATCAATAATAGCAACTCCAAAAGTTTTACATGTCAGTCTGTTTGTTTATTTGGCCATCAAGGAAGTAATTTTTCATAGTCCTCATTTTATCAAGGGTATACCGAATTCCTTGTAAATATTTCAACGTTTTGTCACAGTTATTACTGACATATTTTGCAGGAGTAAAATATGTAATAATGTAATTCCTGTGAGTGCAACTGTAACGTAATAACGTTTTTACAATTGTCACTCCAGCTGATTACACCTTCCTTCTGCAATTTGCTTGTATAATCTTAATTACATGAGATCTGCTTCTACCCAGCCAGCAGAGTGAGAGTGAAGGAACATCTCAGATCAATTTGATAGTGAATTACTCTGCAGAAACTTTTCTTTCCTCTCCCGTGTATCCAATGCTGGACTGACCAAACCCCCATTGGCATCGATATGCAATATTATCAGTTTATACAATAGTTGAGACCTAAAATGGAATTTGTAGTCTTTTTTTGTAGTGAAATGTTTAGTTAAAGGGATAGTTCAGCAACAAATTAAAATGGTCATACTTTACTCACCCTCATGTTGATCCAAACCAATAAGACCTTGGTTAATCTTCAAAACAAGATTGTTTTATTATTAAATGAAACCTGAGACATTTATGTCTCTCCATTTACAGTCCAGGTACCCAAAAAGTAAAATATCAAAAAAGGTGACATAAAATTAATCCATATGATGAACAGATTTAATTTAGGCTTTTACATCTAAGCAATGATCAACACACATGCTTCCATGTTTACCAAATGTGATGTGCTATATTTTTGACTCAATTATGTAAATTAATTTTATATTATATAGCCTAATTGAATTCCACTGTTTTTACAGATATTGGCCATTTAAGTAGCTTTAGTTTTTCTTTTTGTCAATATCTAGCTAACTACTTTTAAAAACATAGCCTGATGTCCATTTATGTATTTTAAATAATGAGTAGTTTGTAGCTTGGCAAGCTACAATTTCAGAACAGCTTCTCCAACACTGGTTTATACATGGATTTTGCATCTGCAAACATATTGGATATAATTCCTCCTTTATCTTGACCAACAGATGGTCTGAAGAGTATCAATGCAGTGATCTACTCTCATCCATTTTGCCATTGAATTGAATGGGCTGCAGAAGCTCCTCTTCTCTCCTTTCCGCTCCTCTTTTCTCCATACTCACAACAAACCTCTTAATCCTTCTTTCCCCCCAAAAAAGAGAGCAAAATAAGCCAAAGCCCACACATATCTCAGCCAAATATAAAGCAAGAGCCAGCTAGGAGAGAAGGGAAACACCCCA
Source organism: Sinocyclocheilus grahami (assembly GCF_001515645.1). Classification (NCBI taxonomy): domain Eukaryota; kingdom Metazoa; phylum Chordata; class Actinopteri; order Cypriniformes; family Cyprinidae; genus Sinocyclocheilus; species Sinocyclocheilus grahami. The sequence goes on from NW_015505558.1 coordinate 363,889, forward strand.
GGGGCCTGGGAAAAGCTGTGCTTTAATTTCTCTCCCTTTTGATTATGGTGGGATGTTAGATTTACTATCAGCCACCTCTAGCTAAGCCTCTGCAGCTGTCTTCTGCCGGTATCGCAAATGCAGAAGGGCCCGTATCTGTAAAGCCTGATATATGGATCTTATTTTTTCTTAAAACCACCCATCTCTCCAATCTCATCTCCGGCAGTTGAAAAGCACAGTATCGTAACTTTCTCTCAAGGTAGACAGTCACGGTGCTGCCTCGCTGCTTTCTTTGACTCACTTGTTTTTATGGCTTGTTCTGTCTCCTCTCTGTCTCTTCTTCTAGATCATTCTCATCTCTCTGTGTTGAACTGATAAAAAAGATTTGGGCTATACTTCCATGTTTTTTTTTTATTGATTCCAGTGCAGCTCTCATCATTTCCTCTTTTTTGTTCACTTGCTTGCTCCCTCACTCACAATTTTTACCTGTTGTAATTTGCTGTCATCTATACTCACTTTCTCTCTCTTCTACTTTGGTGCTCTCTTTTCTTTACTTCCCTCTCCTACCTCTCACTCTATCTTCCTTTTATCCTAATGTAACGAATCAGCTCATGGGAAATATGAATAATTAATCATAACTAGTTATAATTAATTATGAATATTTTAGATCCGCTGTAGATATTTAGCTGACCTCTCAGGGTAAACTGTCTTGTCAATTCTAAGAACGTTAATTTCCCGGTTAAGGGAAATAACTTTCTTACTGTACAATTCTACAAAAGCTTGTAGCATAAATCTGCATGATTAAGTGACTCCAGTTATGAGCAAACAATGAACCACGTCAAGTGTGATACAAGTAAGGTTTTATTAACTACATAAACACTTAAACTAGTCTAACATACTACATAAACACATAAACTGGTCTAACATACTACACAAACACATAAACTGGTCTAACACACACACACACAAACACACACACACAGTTTGTATAGGAAAGGGTTAAAGCTTGCAGTAAAGAGAAGAGAAATAAGAATATGAAACTATGGTACCATTTGATATTCAGCAGATTTACAGCCTGGATGAAACATCAGATTCTTAGTTCAAACACACATTTGTAAAAAGGTGCAAATGGTACCTAATGTATCAATTAATAAGACTAAGTTTGATACTTGCAAGTCTCATTTGTCTGAAAATAGATTCCTGATGCAATCTTAAGGCCAGTTTGAGTCAGAGAATCTTGGTGAAATGGAAAGGTCGAGGCCGAAGCCTGGCACGAGTTTAGGGTTTCCGGGTGCGTTTTTCTCACATCCTCTCAGAATCATGAAAAGATATTAGAACAGAGAAAAAGGGATTGAGTATGTGAGAACCATTGTCTGTGAGGTGGTTTTTTATTATCTATTATTATTATTTGTATTATTTATTATTATTATTAGCTGCGAAGGATGAAGGGTAATATTTGAATGGGGGAAAGCAATGTCTATGAAAATATTTCATTTTTATTTTTTTAAGGAACAAGCAGGGGAAAAATCTCCAAAGGAATCAAACTTCTTTGACAGCAAGAAAACAGGGAAAATAACTGAAGCAGCTTGATTTAAAAATCATAAAACGATATGGCTCACCCTAAAATTACAATTCTGTCATCAATTGCTCACCTCCATGCACTCTAAAAATGCTGGGCTGTTTCAACCCAACTTTGGGTCAAATATGAACTAAACCAACGTTTGGGTTAAAAAATTCACCCAATGGTTGGGTTAGTCCATATTTGACCCAATGTTGGGTTGAAATAACCCAGCATTTTTAGAGTGTGTTGTTCCGAACAGTTTTTCTTCTATGGAACACAAACAATATTTGAATAATGTAATGCTCACTCTTTTTTATTATGTATAAAGGCCATCTATACAATGCAAATCTTGACATTCACTGCAGTAGCAATGTCCATCTGGTAAAATCATTCTTGTGAATCTATTCTTTTCAGTAGCTGGGTTTCCATCCAAAGTTGCATATTTAACTTATGCGCAAAATTGGAATATCGCATAAAACATTTGTGAATAAGCACCGTTTCCATCCAACAAGTAAACGAGAAAAAAATCTTTACTTCCTGATAAACTGGCACTAAATATCACTAAGAAAAGTAGGAGAAGCCACTGAGCATAATCATTTTCATATAACAAATTATTTTAGTGAGCAGATGAAACGGAGGTGCTTTCCATTGCTTTCGGAGGTGGATGCTGCTGTTTGGGAAAGCAGGCGTGTAAGATAGTTCTGGGAGACAATTATACAGAAATACTTTTATGACAGACTTTGATTGGCCATTTAAGAATGACAATAACATTTCAGATGCTGTGCAACAAGATCGGCTGCTGGTTAGTCAGGTTACGCTGTCCCATAACAGTCACATTACTTTTTTGATGCGCATGGAGGAATTTATTTGGCAAATGGTTTCCATCTCCAATTATTCGCATTATCCCTTTTTCGCACAAGTCAAAAACCACCTCAAGCGAGCGTAAAAACTTTTTTTGCAATTTAAGGGAATTTTCCCCCCCAAACATTTGTAGTTTCCATCATTCGTTTCTGATGCGATACGCCAAAATGCGCATAAAAACAGGGTGGTGGAAACATAGCTAGCGAACTCTTTGATCAGGCTCATAGAACAGTTTTGAATAATTCACAAGTTCAACTCACTCACTCAATGAGCCAGTCACAGTAGTTTTTGATGCAAAAGTTCATTGGAGAGTAAGTTAATCAGTTCATAAAGACTTAAATTTCAGTCCTTTACTCAGACAAATCCATTATATAGCTTCAGTGGATTTTGAAAACAGGACAAGTCATATAAACGACAATTATCCTTTATCACTTTTTTATCCTTTTTGGAGTTTGAAAACTACAGCCTCCATGCACTGCAATAGAAGGCTACATTGTTCAAAATTCTCCTTTTGTCTTTCACAGAAGAGAGAAAAGGGTGAGTAAATAATGACAACATTTAAATTTTTGAACTCTTCCTTTAATACGAATATCCACATATTCAAAGGCAACTCCCTAAAAGCAAACACAATAAGCTTTCGAGCAGACAATGAAAACAATCATTACTCAGTGGATAGAATGGATTATTGAGAAAAGTGAACTTTTAAAACTGTCTTGAAGTCAGGGTGGGCTCATCCATGTTTACACTCCATGACCCAAAGCTCTCGGCGTCCCGCTTTCATTCACAAGTAGTCAATACAAATTTGGAGGCCAATGAGCAGAGGGGCCAAACGCGGGATGTTCTTTTGTTTGGCTACCCGTGGTTTGCTCAGAGTCTGCATGCAAGTAGTTTGTCATAAACCAATGATCTTTGATGCTTATGAGGCCGGCATTGTTCATGGGTTTTGGTCTACCCAATGGTGCCAGCGATGGGGTTGGCAATTCCAATATAACTGAATGGAAGTTAAGAGCAGCTCTCCCGAGCACAGCAGGGGAATGACAGTAGTGGATTTCAGCTGTTTGTGTTGGTTTAATGAAGTCCAATTTGGCCGGGAACATCACTCATATAAGCAAAAGGAAACAGTGTTATGGTTGAATATTTCAAAAACAAAATAAAAGATCAACCACAATCACACAGCCCTGATTTGGAGTATCAGAGAATGATCTGAATGTCATCATCAATCATTCTAGTCATGCCAGCAATCACTACATATTGGGAATCTATCGGTTCATTTGACAAATCCCAAACAATGGGTTTGGAGTGTCAACTTTAGATAGATGTACACTACCATTAAAAGTTTGTGATTGTTGAGATTTTTTACTTTTTGTTTTTTAAATTCACTTTATGGTCACCAAGGCAGCATGTATTTGATAAAAAAGGCAGTAAAAATGCTAAAAGGATTCAGGATTATTTGATAATCGCAATTTCAAAAGAACAATTTATTTGAAATGGAAATCTTTTGTAACATATATAAATATTAAACATTTTTTTTTTTACTTTTGATCAATTCTATGCATTTTAGCATTTTATACATATATGTGTGTGTGTGTGTGTGTGTGTGTGTGTGTATGTATATGTATATACAATTTGTGAAGGAATGCATCATTGCAGTCTGCAAAATGGGTCCATACCACTGATCTACATAAATCTCTATTATAGACCAGTGGTCCAAACCAGAAAATGGGATTATTGCTGAGAAAATATTCCAGCATTGTCCAATGTACAGAAAGTGTCATAATGTAAAGCAATTGATGATGCATATCATAATTTGTACTCAATTTATTTAGTTTTACACGTATGATCTCTGTATATCCTGAGTGATGAGCTTCTCTAGAAATTTCTGTTACAATTATGCAAGAAGTCCATTGAATGTCTGTTATTATTAATGTTTGCTGTGAGGGAGAAGTACTGACTGAAGCAGGAGAGAGAGAGAAATGTATACTGCTTTAAAGTACAAAGATCAGAAGAGCAGCAGAAGAAAAGAAGAGGAATAACATAAGGTGAAGAGGTTGAGCAAGCGAGAGAGTCATCTGCGAGCGAATTAGGTTCTTCCAGTGTGCAAAAGGATTTGGGTCATTTGGAAGAATATGGCTGAATCAGCAACGCTCTGTCTCACAGCCACACTGAACTTAATCTACTGAAGGGACCTGCGGGCAGAGAGAGAGAGAGAAGAAAAGAGAAGAGAAGAGTAGGGGAGAGCGATAAAACCTCAGGGCAAAGAGAGAGGAAAGAGCTTTTCTTAAATGGACGGGAAAAGGAGGAGGTTGAGAATCATTCTGTCCATTTAGCTGAACTCCATGTTAATAAGGGAGTCGGAAAATGGTGGAAGGAGAGCGTGCACCAGCCTCGGAAAGCAGTAGGGAGCTCATGTTTAATTTAGATAATATGTGGATATTAATGAACAAATGCAAATTTGTCTGAAAATGAATCAACAAAGGGCAAGAACGCTAATATTATGAGGTGTGTTTGTGTGTGTATTTCCATGTCTGACCCTCAAAGACTTACACACTGGGGTAAAATGTGAGGTTATGATTTAAAATATAAATACAGCTATAGCGCCTATACTAAGACAACCCGAGTAAGCAGGTTGATACACGTTTGATTCTTAGAACAAAACCTGATTGTTGTACAGTTCTCCATCCAGCAGGGGTCTGTATTGTACCATAGTATGAAGGTTACAGGCGGCGAAGCCGGCTTGATCCTGCTGGTGCAGCAAACACATTTGAATTGTTCTTCGCAGATAAGATATGATGGAAAATGTTGGGTTGTATGTCACATGATGTGTCTGAATATGTGTGCAGGTGAAGAATTATTGTCTTTGTGTGTTGGCATAATGGTTATTTGATTTCACTTTCTTTAGATTAACACACAAATATCTGTATCAATTTTGGTGTGAATGTCTGTGCTAGAACAACTGTGTGTGTGTGCGTTTGCCCAATGTGTGGGAAAATGCTTGTGCACATATGTGACCCTGGACCACAAAACCAGTCTTAAGTCGTTTGGGTATATTTGTAGCAATAGCCAAAAAAACATTGTATGGATCAAAATTATCGATTTTTCTTTTATGCCAAAAATCACTAGTATATTAAGTAAAGATCATGTTCCACGAAGATATTTTGTAAATTTCCTACAGTAAATATATTAAAACTTAATTTTCGATTAGTAATATGCATTGCTAAGAATTTCATTCAGACAACTTTAAAGGCGCTTTTCTCAATATTTAGATTTTTTTGCACCCTCAGATTCCAGATTTTCAAATAGTTGTATATCAGCCAAATATCGTCCTATCCTAACAACCCATGCATCAATAGAAAGCTTATTTATTCAGCTTTCAGATGATGACTGGTTTTGTGGTCCAGGGTCACATAAGAGTAAGATCATTTCTGTTCATTGCTATGTCAGAAAGAGAAAGGTGGGAAGGACGGCAGCCATCAGTAATGCTCATTGATTCTTGCTGTAAAATAGGCAGCTAGCTTTACTATTCCCTCGGCTTTTCAGGCTGAATAAAACATTATCATTGATGGACCATCAGGGAAACCCACTCCAGATACGGTCTATAGAGGACATTCATGAACAGCACGGACACCTTGTAAACCATGTAACAGATATTTTTGAGTGAAGGTTATGTGAAATCAGAAGAAAGATTCAGCAGTGATGATGAGGTGGCTTTGTGCTGATGAACACTGCTGCTGATGATACTTCTTAAGTTACATTTATAGTAAAATAAAATATTAGTTTGACAGTAGAGATGCAGATGCCGATACCACAGAAATACTGAGCAGCTCATGGAGTAATCAAGGTGAGGATCAGTCTGACATTCAGATGAGTCAGTAAATAAGTACATACAAACAAATTGTATAAAACATCTCTCAATTCCCATTTCTCTCACTAGAAAGTAAAACCGTTTTGGGGAAAAAAATCCACCTCAGATCACTAATTGTTGTATTTGAAGTCACTTTACTGAAGAAATGGTTTACCCAAAACTGCATGCCTTTCTTCAGTCGAACACAAGTTTAACTGAAGCCACTCTTTTTCATACAGTGTAAGTGTATGGAAATCAGGGCTTTCATGCTCCAAAAAATGACACAGTAGCACCATAAAAAGTATACAGTAAAAGTGGTCCATAGGACTTGTGGGCTATATTCCAAGTCTTCAGTGCGAATCATGCAACAGAATTTTACTGCTGTGAATTGAATGTAAGTTATAAATATGGATGTAACAATACAACAGTTTTGATGATAGTTTTGATGAAATATTGATATGTTAATATTACACAAATGATAATATTGTAAATAATCCAGCACCAGTAAATACCATTTTTTGATTTGTGATTTGTACTGTGACGAGCGTCCCGAAGCTGCATCAGCGTCGCACCCTGGACCACAAAACCAGTCTTAAGTCGTTTGGGTATATTTGTAGCAATAGCCAAAAAAACATTGTATGGATCAAAATTATCGATTTTTCTTTTATGCCAAAAATCACTAGTATATTAAGTAAAGATCATGTTCCACGAAGATATTTTGTAAATTTCCTACAGTAAATATATTAAAACTTAATTTTCGATTAGTAATATGCATTGCTAAGAATTTCATTCAGACAACTTTAAAGGCGCTTTTCTCAATATTTAGATTTTTTTGCACCCTCAGATTCCAGATTTTCAAATAGTTGTATATCAGCCAAATATCGTCCTATCCTAACAACCCATGCATCAATAGAAAGCTTATTTATTCAGCTTTCAGATGATGACTGGTTTTGTGGTCCAGGGTCACATAAGAGTAAGATCATTTCTGTTCATTGCTATGTCAGAAAGAGAAAGGTGGGAAGGACGGCAGCCATCAGTAATGCTCATTGATTCTTGCTGTAAAATAGGCAGCTAGCTTTACTATTCCCTCGGCTTTTCAGGCTGAATAAAACATTATCATTGATGGACCATCAGGGAAACCCACTCCAGATACGGTCTATAGAGGACATTCATGAACAGCACGGACACCTTGTAAACCATGTAACAGATATTTTTGAGTGAAGGTTATGTGAAATCAGAAGAAAGATTCAGCAGTGATGATGAGGTGGCTTTGTGCTGATGAACACTGCTGCTGATGATACTTCTTAAGTTACATTTATAGTAAAATAAAATATTAGTTTGACAGTAGAGATGCAGATGCCGATACCACAGAAATACTGAGCAGCTCATGGAGTAATCAAGGTGAGGATCAGTCTGACATTCAGATGAGTCAGTAAATAAGTACATACAAACAAATTGTATAAAACATCTCTCAATTCCCATTTCTCTCACTAGAAAGTAAAACCGTTTTGGGGAAAAAAATCCACCTCAGATCACTAATTGTTGTATTTGAAGTCACTTTACTGAAGAAATGGTTTACCCAAAACTGCATGCCTTTCTTCAGTCGAACACAAGTTTAACTGAAGCCACTCTTTTTCATACAGTGTAAGTGTATGGAAATCAGGGCTTTCATGCTCCAAAAAATGACACAGTAGCACCATAAAAAGTATACAGTAAAAGTGGTCCATAGGACTTGTGGGCTATATTCCAAGTCTTCAGTGCGAATCATGCAACAGAATTTTACTGCTGTGAATTGAATGTAAGTTATAAATATGGATGTAACAATACAACAGTTTTGATGATAGTTTTGATGAAATATTGATATGTTAATATTACACAAATGATAATATTGTAAATAATCCAGCACCAGTAAATACCATTTTTTGATTTGTGATTTGTACTGTGACGAGCGTCCCGAAGCTGCATCAGCGTCGCCCTGGAAACAAGCGAGGAACACCTGGCCGTCCTCATCACAGGCTGATCGGTCATAGCTGCAGCTCATCAGGCGGCGGCCACATAAGCCTTCTTCTTATGAGACTTCTACATGAGACTGAGCACTAACTCGCCCTCTCATTTCTCCCACAGACAGCAGCGTCTGACCGACCAGCCCCACAGGAGCACTGCATGGACCCTCTGCACTGGGAAGACGGAAGAGAGCACTCACGGCACCGGAGCACTGACCTGGACCTTTCTCCCTAGCACCCATCTCACCAATAAATCCACCCTCCGTGGTATTTCTTAAGATTTCCTTTTTGTGTGATTCTTCACCCTGTTACACTGGTGGAGAATGCGGGCAAATCAGTGAAGAATCACCAACAAGAAATTTTCTTCACCTCACCTTTTTCCTTGTTTTTGTCTCCGGGTTCTGTCACAGGTGAGCGCTCCTCCCCCAACATGGACGCAATCCTCCAGCCGCTCACCGAGGTCAGCATCCGCCAGCAACAGATCGTTGAGCACCTCGCCACCCGTCAAGGAGAGACAGAGCAGGAGCTCCCTGCCCTTCGGTCCACCGCCGCTCAACGCGTTCTGCTTCCGGGCCCCCGAGTACAAGCTGTGAAGCTGCTATCCAAGATGAATCATCATGATGATGTAGAAGCCTTCTTACAAATGTTCGAAGCAACGGCCACCATGGAAGGATGGCATAGGGACGACTGGGCACGGGTGCTGGCTCCCCTGCTGACGGGCGAAGCTCAGCGTGCATACTTCGCTCTTCCCGCCACTTCCGCCAATCAATATATGGAGGTCAAGAAGGAAATCCTAGCCCGCCTGGGGTTATCCCCTATCTGTGCTGCCCAGCACTTCCACGAGTGGGAATATAAGCCCCGTCTACCTGCCCGTGCCCAGGCTGCTGAACTCACGCGACTCGCACAGCACTGGCTGCTGGAGGGGGCTCCATCGGCTGGACAGGTGGTGGAGCGCGTTGTGATAGACCGTCTCCTCCGAGCCGTTCCCCGATCTCACCGACAGGCAGTTAGGATGAGCGGCCCGTGCTTCTGGCCTCGGATAGCGGGAGAGAAGGTGAGTCCCCATCCCAAAATCCTAACCTCTTCTATGATGTGTTCCAACAGGTGACGGGAGGGGGCTCATTTGGAAAGGAACAACGGGAGGACGACAGGTTGAAGCATGGCTGGACCCAGGTCTGGGTCATCGAAGGCAAGGAGGTTCAGCCTGGCTCCCACCCTCTCCCGCATTTCGTCGTTCAGAATGGCCTGCTCTACTGTGTTGCGCAGCGAAGGGGGCAGGAAAAATTATTGCTGGCCCATCTGGTGGTCCATCCCGTGGTTGTTGACGTTAACCCCCACCTCTCGGCTGCCCAGAAAAGGGAGCTGCAGCACCTGGTCGGTCAGTTCTCTGATGTGTTCTCTTCTCGTCCCGGGCAGACCAGTGTCCTGCAGCACGACATCCGGATGCCGCCAGGGGTCGTCGTCAGGCAACGGCCCTACCACGTCCCTGAGGCTCGTCGGCGAGCTATAGAGGAAGAGGTCCAACAAATGCTGAAGTTGGGGGTGATAGAACCATCACGCAGCCCTTGGTCAAGCCCAATCGTGATGGTTCCGAAGCAGGACGGCACCCTCCGTTTCTGCAACGACTTCCATCGCCTCAATGAGGTCTCCGAGTTTGACGGATACTCCATGCCTCGGGTGGATGAGCTGTTGGACTGGCTGGGAAGGGCCCGGTATATTTGTAAGTTGGACCTCGCTACTGGCAGGTACCCCTTTCTGAGAATGCCAAACCTAAGACTGCTTTCTCTACCCCTAGTGGCCACTGGCAGTACCGGACCCTTCCCTTTGGCCTCCACGGGGCACCCGCCACGTTCCAGCGGATGATGGACATCCTGTTGCGGCCCCATCGGTCCTACGCCGCGGCCTAACTGGACGACGTCGTGATCCACTCCGAGGCATGGGAAGACCACCTGGACCGGTTACGGAGGGTGCTCTCGGAGCTCCGGAGGGCGGGACTCACCGCCATCCCTCGGAAATGCAACCTTGCCTTCTCCGAGGCGAAGTACCTGGGGTTCCAGGTGGGACGGGGTCTCATTCGGCTGCAGGAGAAGGTGGAGACGGTACACTCCACTCCGAAACCCAAAACCAATACCCAAGTACGAGCCTTTTTAGGGTTAGCGGGGTATTATCGCTGCTTCATTCCCAACTTCTCCTCTTTAGCCGCCTCCCTTACAGACTTGACCAGGAAGGGGCAGCCGGAGAGGATACAATGGACGCCAGCAGCGGAAGAGGCCTTCCAGAGGGTGAAGGGGGCCCTCATCTCGGTGCCAGTCCTCCGGGCCCCGGACTTTACTGTCCCTTCCTGCTGCAGATGGATGCCTCTGACACAGGACTGGGAGCCGTCCTGTCACAGATCCAGGAAGGTGAGGAACATCCTGTCATTTATATCAGCAGGAAGCTGATCCGGGCCAAGAGGAACTACGCCGCGGTGGAAAAGGAGGCCCTGGCCATCAAGTGGGCAGCCTGGAGCTGCGCTACTACCTCCTTGGCCGGAAGTTCACCCTGGTCACGGACCACGCACTGCCGCCAGGGGTCGTCGTCAGGCAACGGCCCTACCACGTCCCTGAGGCTCGTCGGCGAGCTATAGAGGAAGAGGTCCAACAAATGCTGAAGTTGGGGGTGATAGAACCATCACGCAGCCCTTGGTCAAGCCCAATCGTGATGGTTCCGAAGCAGGACGGCACCCTCCGTTTCTGCAACGACTTCCATCGCCTCAATGAGGTCTCCGAGTTTGACGGATACTCCATGCCTCGGGTGGATGAGCTGTTGGACTGGCTGGGAAGGGCCCGGTATATTTGTAAGTTGGACCTCGCTACTGGCAGGTACCCCTTTCTGAGAATGCCAAACCTAAGACTGCTTTCTCTACCCCTAGTGGCCACTGGCAGTACCGGACCCTTCCCTTTGGCCTCCACGGGGCACCCGCCACGTTCCAGCGGATGATGGACATCCTGTTGCGGCCCCATCGGTCCTACGCCGCGGCCTAACTGGACGACGTCGTGATCCACTCCGAGGCATGGGAAGACCACCTGGACCGGTTACGGAGGGTGCTCTCGGAGCTCCGGAGGGCGGGACTCACCGCCATCCCTCGGAAATGCAACCTTGCCTTCTCCGAGGCGAAGTACCTGGGGTTCCAGGTGGGACGGGGTCTCATTCGGCTGCAGGAGAAGGTGGAGACGGTACACTCCACTCCGAAACCCAAAACCAATACCCAAGTACGAGCCTTTTTAGGGTTAGCGGGGTATTATCGCTGCTTCATTCCCAACTTCTCCTCTTTAGCCGCCTCCCTGACAGACTTGACCAGGAAGGGGCAGCCGGAGAGGATACAATGGACGCCAGCAGCGGAAGAGGCCTTCCAGAGGGTGAAGGGGGCCCTCATCTCGGTGCCAGTCCTCCGGGCCCCGGACTTTACTGTCCCTTCCTGCTGCAGATGGATGCCTCTGACACAGGACTGGGAGCCGTCCTGTCACAGATCCAGGAAGGTGAGGAACATCCTGTCATTTATATCAGCAGGAAGCTGATCCGGGCCAAGAGGAACTACGCCGCGGTGGAAAAGGAGGCCCTGGCCATCAAGTGGGCAGCCTGGAGCTGCGCTACTACCTCCTTGGCCGGAAGTTCACCCTGGTCACAGACTATGCACCCCTTCAGTGGATGGCCTGCGCCAAGGATACCAATACCAGGGTGACCCGATGGTTCCTCGTGCTCCAGGACTTCCAGGTGCGTCATCGGGCTGGAGCCGTGAACGCCAACGCGGACGGCCTGTCTCGGATCTGGGTAGCTTTCGCAGGTCTGTCAGGGGTCACTCCCCACCCACCCCCTATCTCTCCCCTACTATCTCATATCATTACCAGGACGACGCTTGGGAGGGGGGAGTGTGACGAGCGTCCCGAAGCTGCATCAGTGTCGCCCTGGAAACGAGCGAGGAACACCTGGCCGTCCTCATCACAGGCTGATCGGACACAGCTGCAGCTCATCAGGTGGCGGCCACATAAGCCACGCAAGCCCTGCCATCTGGGAGACTTCTCCATGAGACTGAGCACTAACTCGCCCTCTCATTTCTCCCACAGACAGCAGCGTGTGACCGACCAGCCCCACAGGAGCACTGCATGGACCCTCTGCACTGGGAAGACGGAAGAGAGCACTCACGGCACCGGAGCACCGACCTGGACCTTTCTCCCTAGCACTCACCTCACCAATAAATCCACCCTCCAGCTTTGTCCTGTTCTTATCTCTTCTTGAAGCTTATTCTTTTTTTTTTTCTATTTGTGGCGTTATAATGAACGCTAAACTGCAGTAGATTCAAATAATCTAATCATTCATAATGAAAAGAGCATTTACAATTCTTCAGACATAAAGATGTTTTGTATAGTAATGTCTATAGATCATTTTAGCTTGGGTCATCCCTCAGACAATAATGGTTTCTTTTCCATGCATGTGTATATAGGCCTCTTTTCATTCATTCTTTACCCTTATGTTTGTATATAGAGATATATATATATATACACTGAACAAAATTATAAACGCAACACTTTTGTTTTTGCCCCCATTTTTCATGAGCTGAACTCAAAGATCTAAGACTTTTTCTATGTACACAAAAGGCCTATTTCATACCATTGCAATTGCGTTAGTCCAGCATAATGCAGTATACAGTCAATCTAATGCAGATTTGTACATTATTATTTACCCCAAATTCACTGATTAGTTCAGAAATGTCTTTTGACATTTGACAGGACTGTTGCAGTTATAGGTAATATATCACACATACAGTATATCATTATTATCATCATTATTATTATTATCAATAATAACAATAATAATAATAATTTTGTATTTGTATCTTATTACCTTTCAAGCAGTATAACACAATTTGTTTCATAGATAAAAGAAATACAACAAATTTAAATATAACCCATTAAATTCAAACATTTCATCTTAAAACATCTTAAGGGTTTACTATCAACTTATTAACAGATATCTGTAAATGCAAATCTGTAGAAAGGTTTTCAAATATGACTTCAAATGAAAAACAGAGTCAGCAGATCTGATATCCCCAGGAGGCAGTACTTTCTTGCATCTCACTTTCTCTTTCATTTTTCTTGATAAAAAAAAAAAAAAACGGGACAAAGCTTACACTCAGCAAATGATAACTGCTAAATGCTATATTTCACAGATACATAATTTCCGACATCAGTGCTTAGTTAGTAAATAGAGTCTCCTGAGCTGTTCTTACAGAAGTGTGAGCACATTTGTTATGCTGTATCTATAAGCACAAGCAGCTTAGACCGGTCTCACTGCTGTGGTTGTGTGCGCTAAAGTAGAACGTCTTTTTTTACGATGCATTAAACATTGATGTGTCCAGCATTGTGTATAGGGCAGCTGATGTGGAGTCTATGGAAATAGGTCCCAGGATGCAGGAATATGTAGCTGTACTCCCTCAAGTAAATTCAGATATTCAGTTCAGCTTCTCCCATGTGCATGCTGGAATGAGATTTTAATGAAAGCCACTGAGTGATACAGTCATTTCAAATAAACGTGGCTGAAAAAATATCCATGTCGTCATTTGTCTGCAACGGTGATCACTCGCGGTATCACATTTGGAAATTCAAAGGCTCGCACACACATCCCTATCATTATACAACCAGCCTATCATTATGCAACCCACTTTTCCCCTTGTTCCCTGGGGGTGATTCCTCCTGCTGTTGGCCCACCTCCCCGTTTCTCTTTCCCAGCTCAGAGCACAGTGATGTTCCCCATGAAACAGCCATCCTGCTGATTCTGGGCACTGGCTGGAACCATGAGAGGGCTCCTGGTGGACATGAGCACTGAGGGAAAGTCTTTGAGGTAAGCAAACGAAGCCGACCTCGGCGAGACACCTGTTGAAAAGTGCTCTCCATAATTTGGATTTTAAATACTTTCAACCAGAAAAATGCCATACAAATTATTGCAATGGGAAGTAATTATCTTACTTGCATAAAATAGCAGAATACTAGTCAGCAGGTTGCAAATCAAACCTTGCGGAGGTGTTTTTTTTTTGAATAAGGACTGGCTGACTGTACACTATCATGCTTTTTAAACAGCTATGTGGATACTGTAATGAATAAATGAATAATTGGGCATGATATACTGATTTAAGTTTATTTTACCATGAAAGAAGTAATACACTGTGAAGTAATACAAGAGGCATAAAACTAGTAGTGTCTTAGAGAATGGTTTGCAGGGACAATCTAATAAAAAGTTACAATTTAAAGTTGGCATGAAAAAAAAAACACCCTATCTATTTTCTTTTTATTGACATTATTAACGATTCATTCATGCATGTTTCCTTCTTCAGTTTTTTTTTTGACCTTGTAATTTTTAATTAAAATATCATAACTGTATCTTCCGGTGAAGTGACAATGGCTTGAATGACTTCTCGCTTTTGACATATTCCTGTCCCTTTCTTACCGTTGACTGCTAGCACATATTCAGATCTGCCTCCAACCAATCAACATCTGATGAGCTGAATCCGTGCCCTTTTTCAATAATAAGTTTCATTGTATGTCAAAATATGGAAGAAAAGATCTGTCGCTACTACCGTTTGTAGCGTCTCGACCAATCTGACACACTAATTTTTATTTGATTTAACAAATCAATTATTCATTAGATTAACAAATTGTCACAGTCCCCTCACTCAATAAACTGGATGCCAGGATTTCTGCTGAACACCAGGCCACATCCCAACTTTAATCACAAAGTGCAGTGAAGATTGACACATGGTCAAAATATTCTCAAATATTCCAGAGAGTATTTGGTTGGTCAAACTTAAGAGAATTCAATTGGAATAGTATACTAGTAGCACACTGTGAAGGGTAATACAATAAACCAGATCTTCTTATAGGTATACAATGCTCGATCTTATGTAGTGAACAGTAAAAATGTCTAATTTATTAATAATTTTTTTTAATGGAAAGCATCTTCTGCTGCTTATCAAAACTGCATTAGTTAAGTGTGTCTTTCCTCAATACATCTGAACAAAAAATGGGGAAATCCATTTTATAGGGACTGATGCAAACAGGGGCTGTGAATGAGATTTGCTGAGGCTTTGACACAAAATGTCTCATACAGCCCTTAAAAGAAACAGAGACAGGTACAACAGCCATGAACCGTCTAATAAATGAAAATCATTATACCAGTGGACAAACATAAAAACAAAATGAACAGGGGAAATTGAACGGGAGAGAGTATGTGTGTGTGAGGGAGGGAGGGAGGGAGGTTTCTTTCTGAGCATTGAAATACATTTATCCATTATGTGATCGTGTGAAGCTGTGCTTTTCCTGTTATTGTTAGGGGCAACTTTAGACTTTATTTATTTTTTTAATTCTACAAATAAGTCCTGACCAACTTCTATTTGGTGTTAGAAAACATTTAATGAAATACTTCTGTACAGTTCATTGATGTCAGTAATGTGCATCACTTTGTTTAAAGTAATAATGGGGACAATAAAGAGGTATGTAATGTGTTTTAGTATATTTGAATCTCATAAAATTCTCAAATAAATAAATAAATAAAGACACTGTTAAAAAATTGCTATTTAAATTTTCCAAATTAATTAAAAAAAAAACAGTTTCAGTAGCATATTGAATGGCTATTTTGCAAAACTGTTCAGATATTTAATACATATATACCTTTAAAAAGTTGAGGTAAGTAAGACTGTTTTAAGAAATTATTAGTTTTATTTAGCAAGGATTAATTAATTAAAACTCTTTCAAATAAATGCTGTTCTTATGAACTTTCCATTTATCAAAGAAAAAAAATGCATTGTTTGCACAAAAATATTAAGCAGCAACTATTTTCCACACTCTATAAGAAAGAGCTTATGCATTGAATCTGCATATTAGAATGATTTATAAAGGATCATGCAATAATGAAGACTGGAATGCGGCTGAAAATTCAGCTTTGCCATCACAGTAATAAATTACATTTGAACATATTTTCAAATAAAACTATTTCACCATACAATTTCACAACGTTACAATTTACTGTATTTTTGATCAAATTAAAAATAAATAAGCATAAGAGACTTCTTTCAAAAACGAAAATAAATAAATAAATAAATATGTCTGTGGTGTCAATGCCATCAAAATTCTGGTCCATGAATCCTTACACACAATCAGCCAGTATTAACTCAATACACTCAAAATCAAGAAACAATCATTGTAAGAAAGTCCAACTGTGGTGTAAGTGCAACAAGAAATGGGCCCCAATGCGGATTTTTCTCATCTGTTGACATGACACCCACTGTTCATAACCTCAGGAAGACCGAGAGCTTTTTATCCATCCCAGTGGACCCACCCATGAAACGTTCATTTGCAAATCATCCCTTTTACAATTTGTATAGCTTTGATGTTTGATAGCTCCCTCTCTCTTTTTCCACCAGCATCTTGTTCTCTTCCTTGCAACGTTCCCATGTGGGTGTAATAGCATCAGCCTCCTCTCAAAGTCTTTTCTCGTATTGACTCTATTACTTCCTAAAACCATCTCTCTTTTTGCTCTCTCTCTCTCCCTCCCCTTTTCTCATTTCCCCTCAATTCCATTTATTTCATTTGCAGTTTTAACAAGCTTGCTTACGTGCCCCATGATCCAAGTAATTTATGGAGATAGTGGCGCTGGCAAAGCCCCTAGTGATCTGGAGTCCCACTGATGTGGTAAACGTGTTCCATGGCTGTCAGAACTTGAATGAGAGCTATAAGAGGACTGGGATAGGGGACCAGCAGGTAAGACAGATGTGTCAGTGTATGTGTTATGAAGTGGAGACAGGGGGAGGGTCGTTGAAGCAGAATGAAACAATGGATGAAACTTGACTTTAAATATGCATTTCTTTTTGTTAAATACGCCACAGGATTTGTCTAAAATAGCTATAGATGTAGTGGCGTGAAAATAAAAAAAAAGTCCATTAAAGTACACTGAGCTTATGAAAGGTTCATTTTAAGTAAATTTATTCTCATAGGCACTGCTTGTTTCTTACATTTCTTAACCTGTAAATTATATTTCCATGTATTATTCATATTACAAATAACTGATATTTACTTTACAAAAGGGGGAAAAATCAAATATGAAAAAAAAACATGTTTCCGCTTGTTAAAATCAAACTTTATGCTAATATAATATATATTTTTTTATTTCTAATCGAGCCTTTTCTTTATAAAAAAGCCTTTTTTCATTTCTAAATCATGCTTATGTTTACAATAAATTAGTGGAGAAAATTAGGATGTATGCGAATTGGTTGCGTTAGGGAATGAGTTGTGCGAGCATTCACATGCTGAGAATTATGTTACTATTTCAAACTTCAGCCCTAGAGTGAACTGTAACATCTTGAGAAATAAATTGACTAGTTAGCTGGCTAACATTGGAATAATTAATTGGTGTCTTGTCTCTTATGCTATGGAGAAAAAAAAAGTTTAGTATGCAACAAGTTGGCGACAGAACTTTTTTAAAAATAGGGTAATACTGAATAAATGGAAGCAACTGAAAGAAGGATATTAGAATGTGTTTTTCTAATCAATGACTCTACATAATTAATAATCTAAAGCAGAGGTGTTCAATTAAAGTTACCAGAGGTTCAGTTTTTAAGTTTCCTTCTCAGCTTAGGTCAAAAAAGTCATATCTCACACTGTTTCAGGAGTCATTTTGTTGTGTCTATGAAATGAAATACGCAATGTGCATTTCAGGAATATTTACTGCAAAAATTACATTCATTGATTATTGTCACGGTTGTCTACTGTGTTGGAGCGAGGAATGCGGAGACGAAGGAGAGTCACGAATAACAGTCTTTAATAATTCAAACAGGGGTAACACAGGGCAGGCAGGAACTCACACGTAGCACATCAGGAGACGAACAATACCGGATAAGGAAATATGGAACAGACAACACTAAAATACAGGGCTTTCCGAGGGGTAATTACAAGACACAGGTGAATCAAATGACTAATCAACGAGAGGGGAAAAACTGGGTCACGGGGAGCACATGGGAGAAAACACAACAAAACAGGTACATTTTCCTGACATATCGCCCCCTCCCGGAAGGCGCGTCCTCACACCGCAGGAACAACAAAGGGAGGGATGGAGGGGAAATCAGGAGGAGGTTCGGGTGGTAGATAGACACCCGGGAGGAGGACGGCAAACAGAGTCCAGGGCGGAGACACCGGAGGGAGGAGCCAGGGAGGAGACAGGAGGAGCTAGGGTGGACCAGATGGAGGGAGGAGCTAGGGAGGATACAGGAGGAGCCAGGGCAAACCAGATGGAGGGAAGAGACAGGAGGGACTTGGAGCAGGCAGAGCCAGACGGGACCCAGGCCATAGCCATGAAGGTGACCCACGGTGGAGCCAACGGAGGGAGGAACCATGGTGGAGGAAGGGCTGATGACTCCAGGGGGCCGACCGATGGCGGCGGAGCAGGTGGAGGAGGAGCCCGAAGCAGAGACGGAGAGCCGATGAGCCAGGGCGACGGGGAGGATCCGGAGGGCCAAATAGGAGCAGATGGCTCAGGTGACTGAGACGGAGGCAGGGATTCGGAAGGCCGCGGTGGAGTGGGAGCGACAGAGGACCGAGGAGGAGCCAAAGGGAAGGAGGAGCCTGACAGAGTCATAGGGACGGAAGGACGAGGCGCAGCCAGAGGAGTGGAGTCCCGAGGCGACGGATGGTCGACGACAGACCGAGGCGGAGCCGGAGGGACGAGGGAGCCCGGCGGAGCCAGTCGACTGCCGGGTCAAGGCAGAGAGGAGGGAACTAGGAGCCATGGTGGAGCCGCTGGGTTGACGGGCCAACTGGCAGACCCACGGTGCTCGCACCGAACAGATGGTGGGCTGAGGGTGAGCAGAGGGGCTGCCAAACGACAGAGGTGGAGGAGGCAGGAGCGGGAGGGTGGGTGTTCATTTCTGAGCCTCCGGGCTCTCAGGGCTGGTGTGCGCTGCCCACAAAAACCAAATTACAGCTCCCAGCACTGGGAACGACAGGGCTGGCAGACAGTTCAGGGCAGACTGGTAAGTCAGAGGAAGGTGGGAAGAGAATGGGCATATCCGTATATATATCTGCCTCCCAGTCTATTAAGTCCCCTTCAAAGTCCAGCAGTCCCAGATACGCAATACGCTCACCCTCAGCCATTGTGCAGTGGGCAGAGCTCCTCTCCATGCTCTCGCACCTGGTCTAATGTCACTAGCAGCTCCGGCTCCGCAGTGATCCTCAGCTCTGTCGCTTCAATCCAGAACAGTGAGTTCAGCACAGCCATATGCCGTTAAAACGGTGAGCTGGCTGAACTCAACCGCATACTCCAAGATGGGAAGGTCTTTACGGGCTAGGGCGGTGAATTTAGCGGCGAGGGGATCCATAGGAAAAAATTAAAACAAAACACTGTACAAAACACGCAAAACAAACGGAGGAGAACACGCAATATACTTCTTTTTGTGGGTCCGGTATTCTGTCACGGTTGTCTACTGTGTTGGAACCAGGAACGCGGAGACGAAGGAGAGTCACAAATAACAGTCTTTAATAATCCAAACAGGGGTAACACAGGGCAGGCAGGAACACACACGTAGCACATCAGGAGACGAACAAGTAAACATGGAGCAGACAACACTAAAATACAGCACTTAACAAAGGGGTAATTACAAGACACAGGTGAATCAAATGACTAATCAACGAGAGGGGAAACCTGGGTCACGTGGAGCACATGGGAGAAAACACAACAAAACAGGTCCATTTTCCTGACAATTATAGGGAATATTCATTGATTTCTGCCCCAGGGGACCGCAGGTAATAAGAAATCAGAATAATACTTATATTCAGACCAACAGATCAATTGTGAGTGTGATTAATTTTATTCAGCAGTTCAGTAAAGAAGGAATTAAGTTCTGAACGTAAGTTTGGGAGAAGCCTGCCCTGGGTGGGCAGGTGAACGTGTGAAGTCAGTATTTAGACAATATTCCCAGTTAATTTGTGTATTTTTCTTAGACTGACAAATAATTTTGAACAAAACAGAATATGAGCAACCCAGTAGGGTTATTTCTTTCTTATCGATGCTTTCAAACAAATTGGTTAAATGAATGATTCAGTGACTCACTCATAAAGCTAATCACTTCTTTTGTCCCTGAAGGAATAAATGTTTTAATCAACTGGTTAAATGATTAAATGACTCGTTTATAAATTCACTTGTCAGTACCTGCAAGCATAATTATGTAACCTGCAGGAAATTCTTATTATTTATAAACATCATGAATGGAACCACTGTGTGGTCTGGATCTGGGCAACAGTCCGCTTATTTTGTGCTGAAATCCATTTGAAAAAAGTAGCTTAAACTTTGAAACAAACAGTACAATTTACCAAAATGTTTTTAGAAATAAGATTTTGCTTGAAAACAAAATAACTACTTTGATATTCATGACAAATGGGCATCTGTTGGTTTGTTTCCCAACCATGTATATAGAGTAGCTGGTATGTATTGTCACATTAGCACAACAGGTGTTCTGTAAAAACCTGTATAATGCTTGTCACACTCCGTGGCTTCATTGCCAAAACTCAACATGATAAGGGGGGAAAAAATCATAGCAAAAATTCTCTTCTCATTCAGGGAGGTAATTCTGTAAGTTGATGCCTGAAAATGTTTTATTCAGGAGATTGCCTGCTTGGTTAGCAGAAACTGAAGGGAAAGTGGCTTTGAATCCCTGTAGTGAAGCAGTCAGAGTGATGCACCGTTGTTCTAGGCAGAATAATATGTCTTTGCAACAAGCAGTGGTTTAAAAAGAAAAGAAAATTCCTTCCTTATTCCTGCTACACAACTGAAATATCCATTGTAATTATAAACTTCTGAAATTGGTTTGATGCTTCCAAAGCAATGGTTTGTCTGTACAATCCTCTTGAGTACAGTGAGGTACACTAGTGCATTCATCCGTTAGACCCACAACATATTTGATGCTGAGGAGAGTAAAATTGTTATGTAAACTGCCAATTTGGCCAGAACTATTAAAGTTGTGGAAGTCTTTTTATTCTGCATCTTTGTTGGGCCCCTCTGCTCTTCTTTTTTTTTTTTTTTTACCACAGACACTTGTGAAGCCAGAAAACATAGACTGTTTATTTGCATATGAATTGATGTGATACATTTGCTTCTATTGATCAAATGGCCCAGGTCCTATCTTGTGTCCTCTTCGTGAATGAAAAATTGTTTAGCCTGTGCCAATACATGGGCAGGAATCAGCGTATTGAGGGAGGTGATGTGACTCGGAAGGAAGCTGTGTGAAACAAAACAACAGTTGACAGGTGACAGATGCTGATGTGACCGCTTGACAAGAGATCTATACCTCATGCTGTGAGAACAAACATCTCTGCATTGGATAAAATCGCCTGTGGGATTTACACAATTAGATGCACACTGACAAAATAATCATAGTGGAGCCAAAATAATCGCTTTTGTAGCCAGCAGCAGAAAAAAACGCATGGTAGAAATGGAATTTTCACTACAGCACATTAGGTTGAAAAGCTAAATTAGCTCATCAAATTTGCAGGTTTCCCACTCACTTTAACAACAACGTCATGACTCTTATGAAATGCAGAGCAGCCCGGACACACAGTTCCAGTGGATATACTTATAATCTGTCAGGTTTATTATCGGTCCCTAATAGTTATTTTGCAGCATTAATGTTTGTAGAATAATTATACTCTTTATAAAATTTCTAAAAGTTTTTTTGGGGGGGTCAGTGACATGACAGAAAAACTATTTTGGGTTCCTTGAAGAACATTGCAGTGAACAGTTCTTAAAATAACCTTTTTTTCCCCTTAGTGTGAAGACCATTTTAAAGAACATTTTTAAAGATTCTGTAAACATTTCAAACAAAGAATCTCTTTCCATTTTAAAGAACCTTTTGTGCAATGGAAAGGTTCCATGAATGTTAAAGGTTCTTCATGGAACTATGGATCCCAATAAACACCCTTTATTTATGAGTATATGTTTGTACATTTGTTTAGAACAGTGGTTTTCAAACTTTGTACCAATCTTCAATCAAATATGACAGCATGAGCACAGCACAGAATGCTCGACGTTGTTCAAAAGAACTCTAGAGTGTCAAGCAGCGTCTCAGAAATCTTCTAGTATCTCTGTTTACATGGCTTTGGTTTGACCTCAAGAGAATGAATTACACCAGACATACCAAGAAAAATGCTGAACTAAAACAGCTTTGTGCAGAAAAATGGTGTACAATTCCTCAGATCTGATCCTCAATTACAAGAAATGTTTGGTGGAGGTTATGACTGCCAAAGGAGGGTCCAGTTAGTAAATACATCCAAGGGCTCACATTGTCTTCCACCAGTGGAAAAAGTGTCTATTGTTGAAGACCAAATTTAATGGCAATTTCTGCAAAACTCCAACTGTACATTTGTGTATTTTAGCCGAGCTGGAAAGTTGCATTGACCAAAACTTGAGAAATGCTCCAAATCTAGACAGTCTTCCATGATAAGGCCCTCTTTATCAACACTTCAGCTTCAACATGTAACCTTCAACAATTTTAAATTTCAACTCGTGAAAAACTCTCAGTGTTGATTTCTGATGAGCTCTTTGGGTGGTTCCACCTGCTTGCAGCTCTCCATTTCCTGCTCATACAGCTAATTACAGTGAACTGACAGCATCTGTGTTCATTACCTAGACTCCCCCGCTGAGCTAAAGACAAGCTGTGACCCAATACACCGTGGGGGTCCTTAGCCGGAAAATATATGCACCCCAAACAATGTGCTAGATGAGGAAAACTTAAAGTATAGCAATGAGATGATAATGAATGGATTTTGTTTACAGTTTTTTGTTGGATTTGGCATCAAGTATGTGAAAGCTGTTTTCAAAGATGTTGTGAGGACAGGGATCTGAGGGAGGGTTATGCTTTGCTTGTGTAATGACAGAGTGAGGACTGCGGCTGCAGGTGGTCACGTCCAATATTTACACAACACGTAATATCATGAACATTTGTGTTGACGTGTGCTGTGTGTCTGTTTATGCGTATCATATGATAAAGTATTGCTCAGTCTTTTTTTTCTCTCCTAGCATCTAACATTCAGGATGAATTTCGTACTCATAAAGCTAAAAGCTAAACTCTCAGATGTTCTTTTTTTCTCGTTATTTTGTTAAATCACACCATCACTGAGAGTAAACTGTTGTGCTCAGGAAATCACAGTAGCAGAATGTCTTTGTTCCATTTTCTTGAACTGGAGGTGTAATTTTGAAATTGAAGAAAGATTATCTGAGATTGTGATTTTTTTTCTTCACTTTTTTGTTTTTCAGGTGTATAAACTTTATCCCAACTGGCACCTAAAATGTATTGTTTCATGTAGCCAATAAACAAAAGTTGTATGTAAGATATACCTACTCCTTATCTTGACCATAGCCCTATAAATGCTGAAATGTAACTACTTTTGCACATTATGAAGAACTTCAGACTTTTAAAATTTATTTATTTTTTAACAATAACTTTTTAACCCCTCACCTGCAAATCTGACTCACTTCCACATAAACACCTACTGTGCATTTGTACTTTTCCTCCATATTCTCCTTTAATGACCCTTGACACAAAACAAGTAGAAAAATATGGCGTTATTTTACTGTCAAATGTCGAGAGCGCACTGTTGTAGTGTGAAAGTACATTGCTATTATGCGCTAGCGCGAATCTCTCAGCTCGCACGCGGATTTCCTTTGCTCTCACACTAAACCCGACATGCACTCTCAGATATGCCCTGCTCTCTCCCAGAGAGTGTGCGCGCACTTAAAACGTGTCCGGCAAATCTCTCCTCATGCTCAAAGTGTGCCCGTGTGCGCGCTCAAGCCTTGTCCTTTGCACTCGCAAATCTCTCAGTGCTCTTGCGTTAGAAATTAATTATTTTCGCACCTGGATTAAACGTTGTCAAAAGTTATCAACAAATCAGACTTCCATGACTGACCGATTAAAATGCTACGTGAAATCTAATTAGCTGGAATTTTTTGACAATCAAAGATGGATCTTTAATTTTGTTACAATTTAATATTTAGTCATAATAATCAAAAGTATAAATGGCTGGTATTGGGGTGCTTGGATGATTTGTGCAAATAAATAACCTAGTAATCTGTCTGTCTAACTGGTTGGTCAAACCCCTCTATAACACAATAACTGCTGTGATAGAATCGCTGTTTGGACATTTATTGTCCAAGTTTTTTTGTTTTCAGTTCTGATTTTAGTTCGATTTTTTTTTTCATGAAAACACACTACACATTCAATGGCATTCTCCTCTAAGACTGAATTTACAGTTATATGACAGTTACAGATAACTACATTGTCTGCAAATTCATTAAACCCAGAGAATATAATGATGTTATGACTAATATGATAAATTCGTTATGGTGGTAAGTCTATATATTCCACATTTTAATTATTTAGGGAATAGTGCATCTGACCCTTGATCTAAATAGTTCTGTCTTAAATCAGAAGATGTTGTATATATATTTCAACCCAATTGCACAAGACATGTATGACCACTTGAACCAAATCATATAGGCTACTTTTTTTGTTTGTTTAGACAAATCACTCATATCTTGAGACTGCGCGTCGGGTTTAGTGCGAGAGCAAAGGAAATCCGCGTGCTAGCGGAGAGATTTGCGCTCGCGCATCATAGCAATGTACTTTCACATTACAACAGTGCGTTCACGACATCTGACAGTAAAATAACGCCATAGAAAAAAGTCTACATTGTTTACTTTCAAATGCCTAATGATGCCCCACGGGTTGAACATGATTTCAAAAGCTGCTATGCATTGAGTTTGGTCCACATATGTCTTTGTATGTGTGTGGGAGTGAAAGTGGATATGTTTATGAAGCATAAGCTGCTAATTTGTAACTGACATTTGACATCCTTTTCTTGATGTTGAAATTATGTTTTTGAGTGTGTTTTGTCTTTCCCCCTTCTTTTAATTAATCATATCTAAAGACTGAAAATAAGCATTTTTAATTGTGTATTTAAAACTTATGAGAGGTCTTTAGATTAATCCTGTTCACAATTAAATAAAAATGA
The DNA here is from genome assembly GCF_001515645.1 of Sinocyclocheilus grahami. Lineage (NCBI taxonomy): Eukaryota > Metazoa > Chordata > Actinopteri > Cypriniformes > Cyprinidae > Sinocyclocheilus > Sinocyclocheilus grahami. Next base: position 389,218 of record NW_015505558.1, read on the forward strand.
AGTAAGCGGTTGCCCAAGGCATATTTAATGACTTCTGTTATTGCAGAAAAAACCTGGAGTTAAATTGAATTGCTCTCCCCATGCAAATGACACAAAGGATGCTGGAAAGGGGAATTAAAGTAAATGTAAATCAATGGCTGTTCAATGTCTGAATGAGCTGTCGAGGAAAGAGTTAAGTCAAGCCTACGTTACACATTGTCTAAACACTGAGTACTGCAGCACCAGTTGATGGCTTGATTTACATAACCTGTGATGAACGGGGGAAAAGAAAGATTTGAGGAGGGATGGATGAGGGAAATTAAGTAATTATCCTTTCAAGTGCAATTTCCAGAGTTGCTGGATATTAATCTATGCAAATTAATTCTCCCCAAATTCCCACTGAGAACCTCAGGTGATTCAGCTAATGGGAATTTGCTAGTCCTGGCTTGTGTAACTATATATGTTGAGGTATATTCTGTCCATTTATCATTCTATGTCTTTTTGTCCATTCAGGCCTTTGTCTACCAGTTGCAAAGAGTTAATCCACATATTTCCGAGGTAACACTTTAGTATAGGGACCAGTTCTCAATAGTTGCTTAATAGCATGCATATTACTAGCATACTGGCTGTTTATTAGTACTTATAAAGCACATATTCTTCATGACCATATTCTACATCCTTAATCCTACCCAATAAACTTAACAACTACCTTACTAACTATTAATGAGCAGTAATTAAGAGTTTATTGAGGCAAAAGTCATAGTTAATAGTTAATTAATAGTGAGCACTGGTCCTTAAAATAACGTGTGACCATTTCTGACAGGTTGGTTTGCATGACAAGTGCTGGTAGGATGAACACTTCAAAGAATATAACCACACTTTTCAGCTGGGAAATTGTTCATGTTCTTTTAAAACAACACATTCATATTTACCTGTTGAATTTGATAATAGTAATAATAATAATAATAATAAGGACCTCTGCAAGGACCCCTGATGATGCCAACTTGAATAGATATGCACAGTTGCCAAATTTTTTCCATATTGTAATCATTACGATAACACTTGTAATAATCGCTTTAATGAGCTTCTGCCTGAAATTAATTCATGTTAGCTAACTGTATGATTCTATTACCTTGAACTGTTCAGTTGTTAAAGGAACATTACTTGGACACATTCACTTCAGATAACAGATCACTCTAAATTGTAATGTAAACATGCATTTTCTGTAAAGCTGCTTTGAAACAATGTGTATTGTGAAAAGCGCTATACAAATAAATTTGAATTTAATTAATAATGAAAATATTTGACATGAGAACTGGAGCCGACACTGGAGCGGACTCAGAGGCTGGAGTCGACAGTCTCTTTCTCCGCATTCTCCTCCTTAGAGCAGAGAAAAAAGATAGAGCTGTTGTCAGCTGAGGGCTTGGGAGAGAATTGGCCGGCGGGCTTGATTATGGAACTGCCGACAGGCTTGACTTCGGAGCAGGTGGCGGGCTTGAAAATGCCTCGGCAGGCGAGCTTGACTTCGGAGTGGCCAGCGAGCTTGACTGCTGAGCGGCCGGCGGGCTTGAGAGTGCAGCGTCCGACGGGCTTGACTGCGGAGTGGCCGGCAGGCTTGAATTCGGAGTGGCTGGCGGGCTTGAGAACAGCGGCCGACGGGCTTGACTGAGGAACGGCTGGCGGGCTTGATGGCGGGCTGGCTCTGGATTGGGGCCGGACGCTCTCCAGACACCGGAGGATCCCTTCCCTCCATCTTAGTCCAGTGGTGTCTGGGAGGTCAACGGGGCGGTAGTAATTTGCCCCAATCCAAAACAGAGAGTTAAGAGTGGCGTCATCGGGAGTGGAGTGGCAGTAAACAAAACACTTTAAAAAAGGAAACAAAAATGAGGAGAAGGGGCGCCGCTTACTGTTTTAGGTCCGGTATTCTGTCACGCTGCTGCTACTGTGTAGGAACGAGGAGACGAAGAAGCGCGGAGACGGAGGGAATCCAGAACATATATAGACTTTATTTATCCAATGTAACACACACGTAGCAAAGGGAATCGACAAACAATACTGGACAGGAAATAAGGGACAGAACACACTTTATATACAGAACTAACGAGGGACTAAACAAGAAACACCTGAAACCTATAAACATAATTAACACAAGGGAGAAACTAGGTCACATGGGGGAACATGGAACATGTGGGGGAGGAAAACAAACACAACAGTCCATGGGCGTGACAAGTACAGGAATATCATCTCTAAATTTTTGTAAAAAATGTCCTTCCTTGAATTACACATTTATTGTCAGTCTTATACTGATACAATATAAAATGTATTCTGCGTAAATCTGTGAAGAACCAAGTTTTCAGGCTTGAAGGCAATATCATAAAATTACCCCCTACCAGGTAGAAACTTTAACTCATTTAAAATGCACAATAAACATGTCTGTCAAAACGATCTCAAAGGAGGCTTTTATTAAGCAAATCAAGGAGTGAATTACTCATCCACTGTTTTTAAAACAGACATTTGTTGGGCTTGATTCAAGTTAATGAACCATTGTGCACACTTTTTATTTAGTCTTACTGAATAGACGATAAACAGTTTATATTCTAAAATCTATTTAAAGGTTGTGTTCTGTGAAAATTAAATAACATTTGGATGTAAATGGTCGGCATAAAAGTAGTGTGCGGCTAAACTTGCTAAGTCCTGTGGATCACCTTTATCTGATTGTCTGAGTCCGGAATCATTAAGCACGGCATTAATATCTTCATCTGAGTTTTTCGTTGTCTCCAGATTTCTCTGCAGTTCGTGTACGTTGTTAAAAATGCGGAACATCATTTTATTCCACACAACAGGCAAGCATTACTGTTAAGTCCATTATCCACCAAAATGCAGATTCGTCACATGACAATTCTTACGCAAATGAGATTGAGGGAGACGTTAAGTTTGTTTTGATTTATTAATTTATTTACAATAACAATTTAAAATGTATTAACTTTTACGTATTCACTTTTACATGTATTATTAACTGCATTATATGCAATTTTACTTCATAGAAAAAACTTTATAAATAAATATTTAGTAAAATTCTTAAATCGCTATGGGGAGCCAGGCCCCCCTGGTCCCCCCACAAGCTACGCCCATGCCTTTAATGTGTCCCAATACATCTCCTGTGACCACTTATTATTTGTCGAGGAGAGGGTCTGTGATTTTGTGACTGCACACAAGGAAAAAAAGGCTTAATGGATCATTAATTAATATGTATTCAAAGAGTTAGAAACGTGAGATAATGTGCTTGTAAATGTTTGATAATAAACGTATTAACCCTCTGGGCCTCTTCGGTCATTTTTGACCAAAAAACTTATATATCGTGGCTTCATCGGAATGAGAGGACACTTGGTGACTTTTGTCACATTAGCTATGTGAACACACAACAAAATCAAGGACATGATTCGGATATGTTGAAGGGTCACACACACACACACACACACACACACACACACAGAAATGAATTGGCAAGGCTGCAACAGAGCAAATTTTGAGAATATTCAATGATTGAATCATAATGCAAAACCTTATATTTATCTAACCAAAAATATCAAAACCTTGACAAAAAGTAGTATTTTAGAATGTATAAATATATATCTAAAAGTAAAACCCAATAAAATGAAGAAATTAGCAAGATGGCGGCTATATATATTTTTTTACGTTTTACCTTATTTGTATATTTGTATAGTTGTATTTTGTATTTTGTATTTAATCTGTATTTACGTATGTTGTCTGTATGCACCAAGGGTCTGAGAGTAACGCAATTTCAATTCTCTGTGTGTATGTGCTGTACATGTGGAAGAATTGACAATAAAGCAGACTTGACTTGACTTGACTTGACTTGAAATTATGTCTAAAAACAATGTGAATTCAAAGGCCTCTGTATATAGGCAACTATACAGGAGTTTGCATGACATTTCACAAGTTTTAATTTTTTATGCCACCAGATAGGCTAAATGGATATTGCTGACATCTCCTCACACATTCTCACTTCAAAAAATGGATTTGAAATGTTTTCATTCTGTTTTAACATGAAATATTGCATTTATTGAAAAATAATAAATAAATAAGAATATATTAATTCTAATGGAAAAAATAGCTAATTAAAATTGTATAAATATTGCATAGTATCATAAAATCCACTCAAAATTATAAATAATAATCCAAAAAATATTATTAAACAAAAATGTATTACACTGATTTTCCTGAAAAAAAAGTTACATTTCAAGGCTTCGGTCACTTTTGACCGTGAAGGAGCCAAGTGTGACCCCTAAACTAAGAGGCCCAGAGGGTTAAATATTAGATAATGTTCAAACAAATCATTATTTCAAGTTAAAATGCTTACAAATGCCATTAAACTTCAATCCAATATGATCAAGCACTTACTGAAAATCTACTAATTATTTTAACAGATGTTATAAAATGATTAAAAGCTTGTGTTAATGCACAACACTTTTGCTCGTACTGAGGTATGATATGGGTAAGGTTAGGGACAGGTTTGGTGGTATGGGTAGGTTTAAGGGTTGGTTAAGGGGTCAGAAGTGTACATCGTTTTGATAAATGAACAAGTATTTTCTTTTAAAAAATGATTTGTTTTCTCCTGTTTATTTATGATTCAAGGAATATCCGGTATAATGATATACTGAAGAGTAGTATACTAATGTGAGTGTTGAGGCAAAAAAAAAAAAACAATCTGTTATGTCTTTTGCAATTAAGCATTTAGCTAAACATAACCAGCCACCCTTTACACAAACCTTGTTACATTAGCTAAAAGTCCAATGCCCATAAAGATCCTAAATGATTAGTAATTGTTTATAAACATTTACAAATGATGAATAGTTTCCACTTTAGATTGGCTACTTCAAAAACATGAACAAGTGATTAATACATGATTAGTAAAGATGTGTGAATAATGTAAATTCGGGTCTTTCGGCGCACTTTTTTGCCATCGAGATGACTGCTCATAAATGTATTAATGATTAGTAAACATTAATAAACATTTGCAATGGATGAATTGTTTCCACATTAGATTGGGTACTGTAAAACATGAACAAATAATTAATAGATTATTTGTTAAGATGTGTAAATAGAGGTCTACACAACAAACAAAGACCAACAAATGAAGATAATATGAACTGAAAATTTACTGACATTTGTAAGCATTTCAATTTACATTAAATAATCATATGTTAATCATTAGGTAATATTTAGTAAGTTCATTATTTTAAGCATTAGTCACTTTAATGTCACTTTTGATCAGGTTTAATGCATCATTGCTGAATAAAAAATTAATTTCAAATATTTTCTATTTGTTCGATGCTTTGGTGTCTTTTGAACTATTTTCATTGGTGGAGAAAAACAAAAAGAACTAAATAGTGAGATTTTGTATATTTGAAGGAGCCCATAAACTGCAATGAATGAAGTTTTAGCACAATTAACAGAAAATAAGATTTCACTGTTGTCTGGAACGCATCAGGACATGTTATCTTTTACAGTACAAATGCTACACTGCCTCAGATGTAGTTTTACTGATTTTGGGCTCCATTTGCACCTGTATTTAGCACTGACACCATGTAATAAATGAGACCTACTATCTCTATAACAGTCTATTCACTTTTCAGTCAGTCTCTGTGTCACTCTCCCCATCACACTAATCCCACGGACCCTGCGTGGAGATTCAATTTCCACCTGATTTGTATGTATCAAACTCACACCACTTCTGTATTCATTGCAAAACCACATTCAACGCCCCACACAGATCATATCCAAAATGATTATTCAAATATGCCCCTACTACATCATGGGCAAAAATCTAGTCAGCCCCTTTATTTCTAATGGGACAAAACTGAGGCTGTTAAACCAGCATGCGAATGGGAAGATGGACTAAATAATTGATGTTGTGGCGCCTTGGTATTCCGCCGAGCACTTCAGGGGCTAGCCACCTCCCACACGAATGGGGAGGCTGTCAGGAGTAATTGGAGGAATCGCGACAGCGTCGAGGTAAGTGTTCGCCAGTCCTGAAGTGAAGAATGTGACACTGCGTGCTGCAGAACTCAAAAGCACATATTTTTAATGGTTTATTTCTTTCACTGCTCTTCCTTATTGTTTTCTTTTCTTTTCCAAGCATAAAACCTTTTCAAAGCCAGTTTTTCCTAAGAATGCTAAAATTGTGCTGATGTAGCAGTCGAGTTCATGGCCATCAGGGGAATTCATAGGTCAGTCAGTCAGTCACTGAATTTTGTGCTTTGCATGACAAAACCTCTCTTGTTATGAAAAGGTCGCTGTAGACTTCTACTTACAAGGAGAATGCATCTCTCTTATTGATTTTGAAGTGTTTTGATCTTTCCGGCACTTTTACGCAGCTCTTTATTGTTTCTTGTGCATGCGGCTTTTCACATTTTGACAAAATGTATCTAAGGAAAAGACCTTAATGACCCCAAATCTCTCTCACATCCACATCACAATCTCAAGGAGTCTTCGCTGTGAGCTCAACTCATCCAACCCCCACATCCACCATCTCTACTTCAGAGAAGAGGATGTGGTAGACAGCAGACAGCTCAGCGCTCACCCAGAGCCCCTATCTGTAGGCTGGAGGCCTTGTGGCCAGCTTGAGAAGAACAAGAGGAGGACTCCCGAGACCATGGCTCAACATGTCAGCAGAAGAAAAATAGGGCCCCTGACAGGGTGAGGCGGAAGTCTATATTTTGTTGTTCTAACTACCCCCGAACCATTTTAAAAGAAAGCACAAACTGGTCATAGCAGTACAGGCCATCTTCGACCAAGAATCTTTAGGCTGGCATCAGCTTTTGCCGAGCAGTTTGACTGCTCTGGGGGCGAGTTCATCAGTTCAAGTCAGCTTCAGCGAGGCATGAGAGACAGAATGGCAGATGTAATCAGACCGAGGGTCACGGGTTGCTGAAATGAGCAGCTACACCCACCCAACAGTCAAGGGAGCACCCTCTGTAATCCATCCTTCTCAGATGTCCCACACGTAGGGTTCAAATGATTCACTACAGTTCTTTGAAATTATCTTTGAATTATTTGAAAATTTCACTGCATATATGTAGATTGTTTACTAACTTGAAATCTCTCTATTATGGTTATCTCTATTATGTTAACCAATCAGGTTTCATAAGTGGCCATTCAACTGAGACTGCATTACTGTCAGTCACTGAAGCCTTACGGATTGCAAAAGCTGATTCCAAATCATCAGTTCTTATTCTCAGGGTTTCTGCAGGATTTTTCAGCACAAATTTAAGACTTTTTAAGACCTGCACAAATAAAATTAATACCATATGAACGGGGTAGGGCAATGTCTATAGTAATATATTAAACTATAAAATGACTGTAAAAAGCATAATTTACAGTTCAGATAAAAGTTTTCACAAAAACAAAAAAATTATATAATGAATCACTTCACATTGCAGCCTCTAAACCATTTTTAATAAAATGGATCAGTCAAAAGTATTTATTATATTAATTTAAACAATTATTATAAATAAATCGTTATATTTATTACATATGTAGTATATCAGCTGAAAAGGGAAATATATATGACTAATTATAACTAGTTATGATTAATATTCCAGTCCCGAAGAAGTCGTCTCCATCCTGCTTCAATGACTACCGTCCAATTGCACTTACCCCCATCCTCATGAAGTGCTTTGAACGGCTAGTCATGCACCACATCAAATCTGCCCCCCCCCCTCCCTTGGACCCCTTCCAGTTTGCATATCGGTCCAAACGCTCGACCGATGACGCCATCGCCACTACCCTCCACTCAGCACTCACACACCTGGACAAAAAAGACTCATACGTCAGAATGCTGTTCATAGACTTCAGTTCAGCATTCAACACAATCATCCCTCAACAGGGCCTCTGTGGAATTTTTGTGCTCCTAATGTTTCAACCAAAACTTAGATTGTCTGATTCGGTCTGATATCCTACAGCACTCAGCATGCTCCTCTGACCGTCAATGGTGTGACTGTGGAGAGGGTGAGCAGCACCAAGTTCCTGGGTGTGCACATCACAGAGGATCTCTCCTGGACTGACAACACCGCAGCACTGGCCAAGAAAGCACAGCAGCGTCTCTACTTCCTCCGCAAACTGAGAAGAGCCAGAGCCCCGGCCCCCATCATGTGCACCTTCTACAGAGGCTTTAGATTAGATCTTATAATTAACTGTAGCAGAATCAATATTACAATTATTTGATCTGTCCGTCCACCGAGCAGACAATATAATAATTGATCAAGTCAAGGAAAGATAATTTTCCTGGCCAAGAAAGAATAACTTTCCTTCATACAGTACTAGCATTAACTTAGCATGTAGCAAGGGATCAAACATTCAGTGACTTTGAATTGTGAGCAGCACAGAGGCAATCAATTGTGAATATAATGGATGTAATAAATGAAACTATATCTAACATATAACTAACTAAGCAAAACACATATATACAGAACTACGCAAAGTAAGGAAAAGAGAGAGAAGAGCAAAAGAATGGCAGTAGTTCACATCAATTAACCACAACCTAATGAGAATCATCAAATAATCAAAAATCCCCTTAAAAGGGGCTCAAGCTTACACACGCATCTAAATAGTTGTAAACGGTTACTTGCATTGGCTTCGTTGCTGAAACAAGAGTCCTGATGCGGTAGACACGGAGGTTCTTGATGAGTTCTTCAGGAGTGAGCTAGATGTTTTCCTCTGGTTCTTCTGAAGATAGGAAAGTCCACAGTGAATCGAAGTTACTTGAAGATAAAAACTGCCGGAAAATCAAACTCAAGAGGAGAGTCTTGAGGAGTCTTGGATAGCGTCGTCTCAAAAGAAGAGGTTTCTGAGCAAAGATCAGTGCGAGGAAATTACTTTTGAGAGTTCCTATCCACACCCACCTTTGGGTGGAATAGCTAATACCAGGCGTGAATTTTTCTTTGTCTCCATTTATGGCCCATTTGCATGTTTATGGCCGGTCTGGAGGATTGGTACAGTTTTACCCAAAATATGGTACATATAGTATGATGCATTTCACGATCACATAGTGTACATCATTGTTTGAGGAATAAAGAGCAGATCATTTTGATACCAAGAACGAAACATCTAGAATATCTTAAAGCAGAGATACACTCATATACCTGAATATAAGCATTGAGAGTCTAACTAATACAAATAAAGTAATTAGGCTAATACAATAGGGTAACATACAAACAACACATGCGTATACCAGATACAATTGTAACTGATTAATTATTGTCTAAATAAAGAAAAGGTCTATATGTGTGTGTTGTGTATTGTGTGTATGGTGTAGTTTTGCAGGTCAGCCAGGCCCATTGGCGCCTGGCACCGGGGGTCATTTACTTCTCTTTTGAAACTGTTTGAAGTCAGATGGGGAGATGATAGTGGTAGACTTCTTAGCATCTGCTTGATAGTGGGGGGAACCATTTGACAATTTAGCACCCATATAAATGTAGAATCTGTGGCCAGGACTGTAATTTATATGCAAATGAAAAAAGGCTAAAAGGGGTCTCTTAAGCCATAAAACCCAAACGATCGTACATGATCCTACGCAGACGCTGTTTATAGGTGTTTAGGTGTATAGATGTTTATAGGTGGATGCTGCACACTGGTGGTGGTGGAGGAGAGACACCCCACATGATTGTAAAGCACTTTGGGTGTACAGCAATACACAATAAAGCATTATATAAATGCATCATTCATTCATTCATTCATTCATTTATTCATTCATTCATTCATTCATTCAAATACATTTTACAATACCGGAGGCTGCAGTTTCAGGACCGCAGTTCAAGGACGGCATTTCTACTATAGGACCCTATTTTGTTGTGAGAGCACCATCTAGCCAGTTCTATTCCAACAGAGGATACCTGATTCAAACATCAAACAAACATATGCAAAGACTAGATCCATGGAAACTATTCATTTTTTTATCGTTCCATCTTATTTTTGATGTAAGATCTGGCGTGAAGTTGAATGTGTGTGGAGATGTCAGCAATATCCATTTAGCCTATTTAGGTGTGCAAATGTTGTAAACTAGCATTTGTATTCAAATTATTTTACATTTATTAATGTACTAATAGACACTAATTTGTACCACAATTGTTTTACCGTTTACTGCACTTTGTTAAGTGGGTCAGACATCAGACGTGAAGTGCTGCGCTGTGGCTAATGAATAAGTCTCACAAAAACACAAGTCTTTCTTTCTATGAAAACAGAATTTAAAACCTAAAAACTATATATATATATATACAGTGGTGTGAAAAAGTGTTGGCCCCCCTCCTGATTTCTTATTTTTTTGCATGTTTGTCACACTTTAATGTTTCAGATCATCAAACAAATTTAAATATT
>NW_015505558.1:399678-411035 GCF_001515645.1 Sinocyclocheilus grahami
ACATAAAAAATATATATATATATATATATATATATATATATATATATATATATATATATATATATATATATAAATGAGGTTAACTATTTCAAGAGGGTTACCAATGGGTAAGGAGTTGGTTAGGACAATAATTAAGTGTATAATGTCCACTTAAGTGGAGGCATCCAAAGCACATCAACTGGTCACAGGGGTTCCTCGGGTATCAATTTTTGAACCCTTCCTCTTCTCCATATACACTAAACCACTGGGACCCATCATACAGGCACATGGTCTCTCCTACCATTGCTATGCTGATGGCACATTGCTTTATCTTTCAATTCAACCAGATGATCTAGCAATGGCTGCACGGATCTCAGGCTGCCTTGTGGACATCTCGACATGGATGAAAGAACATCACCTTCAGCTCACCCTGGCAAAGACCAAGCTACTCTTCTTCCCTGTCACTCCAACTCTGCAGCATGTTTTCAGCATCTAGCTAGGTTAATCAACAAGTACCCCATCAAGTTCAGTCAAAAATCTTGGTGTAATCTTTGATGACCAGCTGACTTTCAAAGACCACATTGCAAAACCACTCGATCATGCAGGTTTGCATTGCACAACATCAGAAAGATCAAGCCCTTCCTAACGAAGCATGCTGCACATCTTCTTGTCCAGGCCTGTGCCATTTCTAGGCTGGACTACTGCATTGCTCTTCTGGCTGGACTTCCATCTTGCACAATCAAAACTCTTCACATGATTCAGAATGCAGTAGCACATCTGATCTTCAACAAGCCCAAAAGGGCCCACATTACACCTGTCTTTATCTCCCTGCACTGGTTACTGGTTGCAGCTCACGTCAAGTTCAAGAGATTGATGCTTGTGTATAGAACAGCCATGAGCTCAGCACACTTCCACTCAGCACACTTCCACTCACTCTTGCAAATCTACATCTCCTCCAGGAGCCTGTGATCTACAAGTGAGCGACACCTCATGGTACCATCACCGAGAGGCTTAAAATCACTTAGCAGAATTTTTTTTGTTCACCTTTCTTGGCTGGTGCAATGATTTTCCCACCCCCATCCGGAATTCTGAATCCCTGACAATTTTCAAGCAACAGCTGAAAACTCGTCTCTTTCGTCAACATTTGATTGCATCCTAAAAAAAAATAATTTCCCTTCCCTTAATCTCTCCCTGTCTAGCTTGTACTACGTTATATTCTTTAAAACATCCTAAAGAAAAAAAAATTTAAACATTGATAATAACAAGAAATGTTTCTTGAGCACTAAATCAGCATATTAAAATAATTTCTGAACGATCATATGTGAAACTGGCAGTTTACCAACCCCAAACTTTTGAATGATTGCTTAGATATGTAAATAAATAGATATAAGAAATCTGTAACTTATTCTCACCTCTTTTGATACCATGTAATTTAACATGATTGAATATTACCATAAAACCATCTGCTTTAAATATTTACGAACACTCTGTAGTCTATCTCATCAGGTTCACATTAAAAACAAATATCATCATCATCATCATCATTAATGCAATTAACATTTTACAGATGAAATCCTGACAACGGTGACACATCTGTGTTCAAATTAAGGCTACACCACTGCTTAAATAGGATTAAAAGTCAATTAAATATGATTATTTCTCTGCTCATTTCCCATGGTTGTCACTTTTATTTTTTTATTGTTTATTTTAATTAGAACATTTTTATTGCTTTTCGGTAGGATTTCATATTTTTTAATTAACATTTCCCAAATTATTTGTTTCTCTTACATACAGGAGTGGAAATAACTACCTTGGATGCATAGGCAAAAAGAGACATTTCAAAGGCATACGAATACGAATTCATGATAAAAGTCAATTAATCTCTGATCTATGCAAATCACTTGGTTGCCTCATTAATAATAAGGAATGTGGTATTTTTCTGTGAAATGCTAATTTCACTCTTATGGAAAGAAACTTGACAACAAATGTGTCATCACTTCTGGAAACAAAACAATTCAAAGAAAACCCAGACAGCGTGTCTTTAAGGGCAACATAACAATGTGTTTGGAAGGGTCAACTCAACAGCAAACTGATAAATTATTTGATTCAACTGCTTAAATCAATAGTGCACTAATTGAAATGGTGACACTTAAGATGCTTTTTATATAAATAGGCTCAAAACTCTGTAATAAAGCCCAGCTTCTTGCCTTTATTTTTATCCAAGTATTTCTCCTCTAAATGATCAAATAGAACATTTGAATGTAATTTTTCAACACTTTGAAGTTCCCCCCACTTCTCCTAGGCAATTTATAATGAAGAAATCAGCTCTTTTTCTGTTAGCTGTGTTAGACACAAATTCCTTATTTAAAAAAAAATCATGTTATCCTGCAGCAAGAACATTAATGCCACCAATTTTATGTCAGAAAAAGAACCAGATTGAAAATAAACGTGTGTTGACTGGGGCCTAATTGGCTTTTGACCAGCCACGCTCTCGATGTTATCAGTGACACAAGGGTGTCGATGAAGAATCTTTTTTTTTTTTTGCCTTATCAATAAGTGGAGAGTGGAGAGGAGGGAGGGAGGGAGGTCATAGTGGCAGAAAACAAAATGATTGGTTTTCTTTTAGTTTAAGCTTTTATGAATCGAGAGAGGAATTTCAAAGGTCTCCCTAATTGCAAGTTAATGTGATGTGATTTATGTGGCTTCGATTCCGGCAGGAAGGATGATTGCAGGGACTCAGGAAGCACAATGGGTATGTGATTCTTACTGATGCACTGAACAAGCAGTTTAGAAGGTGTGTGATTATTATTCACTAAAATTTGCTGAAGGGAATAAAATCAGAATGCAAATACATTGCAGCGCCTACAGGATTGCGTGGCTATAATGTATCGAGGTGCCATGGCAAAGATTCCATTAGAGTCTTCTAATTTGATGGTAATATTTTTAGCTGGAAGGGCTAAATGTCATAAGAATATATATATATATAATTTCATTTTAATGTCATACACTCTTAAAAATAAAGGTGCTTCAAAAGGTTCTTCAAGCGATGCCATAGAAGAACCATTTTTGGTTCCACAAAGAACCATTCAGTCAAAGGTTCTTTAAAGAACCATCTCTTTCTTACCTTTTTATAATCTGAAGAACCTGCTTTCGCCACAAAGAACCTTTTGTGAAACAGAAAGGTTCTTCAGATGTTAAAGGTTCTTTATGGAACCATTTAGACAAAAAGATTCTTCTATGGCATCGTGAAGCACCTTTATTTTTAAGAGTGTAGGTTCATTTCATGACTCAAAGCAACAGCAGTTTAAATGAAAGTGACCCTAGACCTAAATTGAGATGATGACCTGCAAAAAAAATAATGTAATCCCACAGCTGGAACAAGATAATTTAGCCTGATGGCACCTGACAGTGACTGCATTAAAGGCAGTTGGTTTTACTAATGCTTTTCATTAGTAGAAGCATCATAAACACAATTTTTTTTTTCCAAAAATTCAATATAGATGGAACAAAATAATTACATGGAGAATTAGGTTTGAAGTTGAGATGTAACGAAATAGTGACAGATAATTTCTTCTCTATTGAGACGTACATACAAGTAAACCAATTATTAAAAAAGTAAAAAATGCAGGAGGTATATCTACAGTAAATATGATTTTGCAGTAGACTGTACAAAAGGGGCATGTTCATGAGGATTAAATGATTGGAAAAGTTCGGTGTATGTCACTAGTGAGAAGTTTTAACACACTAAACAATTCCATGGATGAATTATTGACAATATGATCAATAACATGCATTTGGGCTAAAGAACAAGGATAAATCCATTTCATGCTGACTTTAAGTGATAAATATCAGTTGAGTCTGAGGCAGTTTTAGGAAGATTTTATCAGATGCTGTCGAACTGCAGCTGGATCGAGTGCTTTTTTTGACCATAAATCTCACCTTGTCTTTGTCTGGCTGCATTGCGGCTGCACTGGGGTTCCCATGGCTACAACTAGGTCATTTTAGGTTTAAAAGGCTCCCAAAATGGCAAATCAACACTTCCATGACCCTGTCAAGGGCACCTCGCTTCGATTCCTCTTCAGATGAAGCTGAAACAAATACTTCTCTGTCTGACAGAGAGGAGGTCATGATGTTTCACTTCTACATCAAGCCCTGCAAGATTGAGTGTGTCGGGCTTGAGGGGAGGTCAGGAAGCATTTCCTTCAGCTAGACTTCTGCAGCTACGCACCAGCTATCTTATTTGAGAGAAAAATGAAAATGCTGTAGTTGCTTAAGATATATACTGTATGTTTGTCAGCGTTTTTGCTATCTGGCTTTATGTGCTGACGGAGATAAACAAGAGATAAATAAAATAGAGGAAAGGGAGAGTGAAGTATCAGTGATAGTTTTGATGTACCTATTGATTCTGGCAGTTGGACACAAACCTTCATCTCCCTCTTGTACTCGGATGTGATTGATGTCAGCACACTTCACTGTCTTCTGTGTTACCCTTTTCTTTGTACAATTTTGGAACAGAGTGTCAGTATCAAGTGGCAACCTTCCGGTCTCTCTCTTGAAACCAACACGGAAGTGACTTAAACTGCAATTCATCAACTGGCCACTGGAGACTGGCTCCAAAAGCGAGTCAACCCCGTAGACCCCCCCATGTTAAAATGCCCAACTTTACAGCAGAATTTTTTTTTTACAGCCTTGTACAAAAAGTGATTTTGTTCTATATAGCTAACTTTGCCCTTCATGACAACTGTGAGGGGGTGAAGCTTTTTATAACTCATCCATTTAAATTTTATTAAGCCTTAAAGTTCTGTATAATTAAGGGCATGGCCACTTGAGTGACAGGTGGATTGGCGCTGCTGTCACTACCATCGAGCTAGGTGGGCGTGGTTTCAGCAACCAGCTCCACTCACATCCCGCCTCTTTGCCCATTTTCGATTATCCAGGAGTGACATGCTGCCAAGATGGCGACGGCCGGCTCTGCTCACTTTGGGCTTCAAAAATGTTCTTCAGAAACCTACAGGTGATGTCACAGACAGTACAGTACGTACATGTTTTTATACAGTCTACGGCCAGTATCTATAAATTACTTTGGATGTACTAAACAGTAGTACGTACATTCTTAAATTTTTTTTTTAATTAAAAAAAAAAAAGTTTTATGAAGAAACTTTAACATCCAAGGAACTTGTCCATTTCACAAAAGGATCTATGATGAACCCAAAATGGTTCACCTAGGGCTTTGCTGTGAAACCCCACTTATGGAACCTTTATTTTTAAGAGTGTATGCTGCGCAACAACCTGAATTTTATTCACTAATAACCCATAATACAGTTTAACCAGGCACCAAATGTGCTGAAGTGATGCTGTTGTGCTGTGAGTATTTAAATTTAGTCATTATTGTTCGGACTGTAATTGTTTCTCAGGGTGACATCTGTGAAAGAAAATTTGCATGACTCAACTGTGATAAAACATATGTGTTTTAATGACAATTCATTCTTAGGAAACAATGGAGTCATGTCATCATACAAACACAGTAATTTGCTTCTGTCATCATACTCACCTTCATGTGGTTTTAAGCTGCTCAACTTCCATATTTAATTTTCACCAGTAACCTATTTTTTTCCCAAACTACAGTATCTTTCTCTGTCTCTCACAAGTCTCTCTTAGAAATAAATTCACGAAAGATAAAATGTTGTTTATACCTCATTCTCATATCATTCCAAACCTGTACTGCATGAGTTTCCTTAATTTATGGAACATAAATGTAGCCCTGGAAGTGAGTTAGTGATAACACTGGACACAGGATAAAGAATTTAAATGGGGCATCTTTTATTCCAGACTGCACTTGAAACAGCGCAGCATTAATTATGTAAATTTCGGGGAATCAAAGTAGGAAAATTATAGCTTGTACAGTGGTTGAAAACAGTAATCTTGGATTTTCACATCAAAATGAGTCTGTCTCCTTTTTTCTCATTCACAACAGTCAGTGTTAAAGTCCCCCTATAGTCAAACATTTTATCCTTTAAAACTCATACTTGATTATCAAAATGACATATTTAAATGTTTTTTTCTTGTGAAAATTATTTTCTCATGCCTTAAAATAGCTTGAATACAACTCTACACCTCATTACCTCATTTACTATACACGGATCTATGAATACGCAAATTAGCCCCGCCTCCACTCAGTCACACACCAGCCAGCCATGAGCCAGCACCTCCTGATCCACTAACTGAACTGTAGTAAACGCGATACAATGGCAATGGCAAGTGGAAATATTGGTTTAACTAAGCCATATGTGTTTGAACCAGAAATAAGCTGGTATGCTCAACGTAAGCAAGGAGACTGATGGCTAACTTCGTGAGGTAACATTTTCTGTTTGCGCTGGTTCGTACACGGATAATGACTGATAAATCTATGTTTTTACTAGCGGACAATTACAGTGGATACTGTAATGTTTGTTAAATTTACTTACTTGACGATGTGTCCTCAAAATACCTTGAAGACTTAAATGCAGCCAAGTTTGTGATTCCAAATCGCGCCCACGATCATACACGGATGTCAATGATGCGTCTGACTCCGGGCTACTTTTACACTGCTGCCGCGGATTATTATTCAAGTTAGCGGTTCTAACTACAAATAAATAAGCTCTAACAGCACATGACATCATGAACATAGGGGGAAATATTAACAGTTAGCTTAACATCTACAGAAAAATATAACTGTTATTACTATATTATATTAACTGTGATTAACCTGGCAGCCTTCTCACTAGACCCTCTGCTTTGCAGCACAGTTAATAATATGCTAAGGATAGGATCCCTTGACGCGATTATTGCATTTTGTGACATAGCAAAAAAAAAGCTGTTTCAAACTACGTTTCTGTGACTGCCTTTGGGAAACTACAGTTTAAGGAGAAAATACTCAAGAGTGGTGTTGATAAATGGATTGGCACATGGTTTGTCTAAAAGTATATTGAAAACACCACATAGACAAATAAACAACATAAAAAACTTGATTTTCACCACAGGGGGACATTAAATCACAAAACTAAGTAACATAGACAATGGTAGTAGCCTCTCATTCTGGAAAACAAATACACACATCAGTATAACATTTGTCAGCATAGAAGACCAAATAAGGCTGCTTAAGTTACATGAAACTAAAATGAGAAGTTATAGAGTATCATTAATGCATTTCAAACATGGTTACACAATTTAACCCTTAAATGCATACCTCAGGTCTTTAGCGACCCAGGATATCATTCTCTACCCTCTCCCTCCTTAATTTTTTTTAAGTTAAACATCAACTTTCTTAGTATTCCTCAGTCTATTAATTATAAACAATATAACAAGAAAAAAAAAATAGTAAAATATAAAAGAATGCCAGTTTTCTGATAATTTTTTTGTAAAAAGTGTATAGGGTCACTAGAGACCCGAGATATGTAAATGTGTTGCAGAAGCATTGATCCAAAGAACAACAAGAAGACTTTACATTGCATCCCGGTTTCAGCTTTACTGGTTTCTTATTGTCTCATGGCTAGATCGCTGGGTTATTTTGCTTGCTTCTAAACCTCTGAATGGCTAAGCACCATTGTTTTTGGTTACGACATTCTTATAATGTATGAAAACAATAAGCATGCCAGCCTAATGTCACGGTCCATGTTGAGAGATGAGGAGAGGACTCAGATATGCAGTAATGGGCTCTTTATTAATAACAAAAATAAACAAAAATAACAAAAGCTACCCCGAGGGGAAAAACAGGCAGGAAGGCCAGGACAAGGAGCACACAGACACACCCAACCACATAAAAAAATAACGTAACAGCACAGGACTGCAAACACAGGGAGACTAAGTAGGGCAGGTAATGAGGGAGACACAGGTGAAATAACTGAAACAATAATGAGGTAACAAGATGGGCGGGGTCAGACAATTGACAGGAGAAAGCACATGGCACCAAACAAATGACACAAGCCATGTGCTTACACAAACAGTGTCCTCTGATGGCCATCCTAGGCACACCAGCTGAAGACTGTGACAGAACCCCCTCTCTAAGGAGCGGATTCCAGATGCTCCACAGTCCGAGGCACAAAATAAGAGTTCAGGAGGAAGGGGGAGGGATGGTGGGCCAGGCCTGTGGAGCGAATGAGGGCCTGGAGACTGTGGCAGAGCGGGAGGCCAAGGCGGGGCTGGCAGAGCAGGAGGCCAAGGCAGAGCGCACGCCCACTAGGGCAGAGCAGATGGAGAAGAGAACCACCACTTGAGAGGAGCTGAAGTGGATGCCCCCACCTCAGGAGCTTATGCAGCAGAAGCCGCCAACTCAGGAGGAACTGGAGCAGGCTCTGTAGGCTCCCGGACTGGAGCAGATTCTTGAGCTGACTCTGAGGGTTCTCGGACTGGAGCGGGTTCATTAGTGGACTCTGAGGGCTCCCGGACTGGAGCCGGCTCTGGAGTGGACTCAGAAGGTTTCCGGACTGGGGCGGGCTCTGGAGCGGACTCTGAGGGCTCCCGGACCGGAGCAGGTTCATTAGTGGACTCTGTAGGCTCCCGGACTGGACTCTGTAAGCTCCCGGACTGGGGCGGGCTCTGAAGAGGGCTCCAAAGCAGCCCATGCACGCAGAACAGTCATGAGGTGAAAAGCGAAGACGGCATTCTTGACAATGGCAGCAGCAGCAGAGAAATTGGGCGGCTCTGTAGCAGCCTCTCTGACAGAGACAAGGAGAGTGGGTTGCTCAGTGACAGCCTCTGTGGCAACAACAGTGAGAGCGAGCAGCTCTGTGGCAGCCTCCATGGTGGAAACAAGGAGAGCGGGCTGCTCAGTGACGGCCTTCGTGGCAGCAGAAGTGAGAGGGGGCTGTTCTGTGGCAGGCTGTTTTGGAGCGGCTGGCTCAGGGGCCTCTGGGACCACCAGACTTGGGACCACCGGAGTCAGGTCCTCCAGGATCACCAGACTTGGGACCACCAGAGTCAGGTCCTCTAGGACCACCGGATTTGGGATCACCAGAGTCGGGTCCTCCAGGACCACCGGACTAGTTACCACCGCAGAGATGCCAGCTGCTCGCACTGACGTCAGCGGTGGGTCCGCCAAACTGGAAGCCAGTCTCAAAAGCCTTGGGCCCACCTCAATGGCTTCATGCGGCACATTCATGATACTCGGGCACACTGACATGGTATCCATGATGGCTAAAGCCTCCGGCATGGCACTTGTGACAGCAAGAGTCTCTGGCGTGGTGGCCATGACGGGATGGGTCTCTTGATTGGCGGCCATGTTGTGATCAGGCACCACTTGTTGCATTGCTGGCTGCCTCCCACTGTGGACGAGAAACTCCACAAACCTCTCAAAGGACAAATGTTCAGAACTTAACATCCTCCAATGACTAATGGGCTCATCTAGGGCAATGTTAAACAAGTCTTTCAGAGCAGAGTCATTGTAGCCCAACCCCTCCACAGCACTCCTAAACACCAGGGTAAACTCCCTCAGGTCAGTTCCTTGTTGACGGAGGGAGCTCAAGGCTGTTACTTGGAGAATGCGTTGGTAGAGGTGGCTGTTGGCAGTGGAGGCGGGTAGATGGTGTGAGTCCATTCTTCGCTGAGTCCTCATGTTGGCTGTTACGTTCTGTCACGGTCCGTGTTGAGAGATGAGGTGAGGACTCAAAGATGCAGTAATGGGTCTTTATTAATAACAAAAATAAACAAAACTAACAAAAGCTACCCCGAGGGGAAAAACAGGCAGGAAGCCCAGAACAAGGAGCACACAGACACATCCAACCACATACAACAAATAACAAAACAGCACAGGACTGCAAACACAGGGAGAATGACCATCACATTGCAAAAGTCAGCATCAATAGTTTTGTACATGATACAGCAGACAAGAATATATAGGGTAGTGTCTGTATAAATCAGATAACTAGCCATCTACTTTTGTCCCACTCACATCCATTTTCTGCCATGTTATAAATATTTTGTACCATCACAGTATAAATGTATGAAGAATGTCAGGAGCAAAGGCATGATAAATGAGCTGTCCACCATGTTCCGTTAATATAGCATATATCAAATGGACTCAAAATTAGCTTTTCACTCCTGAAAAATTCCAGGTAGTCCCTTTGGTTATGGAAAGTAACTGCAATTCTCTTTCATAATCAATTTATACACAAGATAACCATGTTTAGTACGCCAAACAAGACTGACAATCGTATTTCACTGCTGTCTGAATGTACACATTTTGACGATGTGAGTGTCACACTTCCCTTAAGGCAAGGAGCGAGGAGACCAGGGATACACGAAACAATAGTCTTTTAATCCAAATATCCAAGGGATTACGAGGCGCAGACAGGAGCACAGGAAACACCAGGGTTGACGTATAATCTCGGACAAGGACAGACAGCACAGACGCAAACTTAAATGCAAGGGATAATTAACAAACACAGGTGTACTGAATGACTAATTAACTGGGACGCGGACCACATGGGGAAGAAACTGGGTCACAGGGCACAACAAACAGTCCTGGGGCGTGACAGTTGTAGTGTATTGAGTTGAATATACCCAGAATAAAGTACAAGTACTGTTGGGGTACTCCGGGTTAGATTCTGGTTGGCCAGTTGGTTGTCCAAGGAGGACACCTGTGTTAACGGAGCTGGTGTTCGGTTGTTGAACAGTAAAATAAAAAAGAAGAACTGCCCATCGTTGTCTCTACTTTTATTTGTGTTACTTCGAACAAACACAACAACAGTGAGCTACTGTATGTTGTGGATTTTAGCTGTTTTACCATTAAATTAATTGCAAACTTTTGTAAATGGTTTATAATGACAAATCTCTCTCTCTCTCTGTATATATATATATACAGTGGGTACGGAAAGTATTCAGACCCCCTTACATTTTTCACTCTGTTATATTGCAGCCATTTGCTAAAATCATTTAAGTTAATTTTTTTTCCTCATTAATGTACACACAGCACCCCATATTGACAGAAAAACACAGAATTGTTGACATTTTAGCAAATTTATTAAAAAAGAAAAACTGAAATATCACATGGTCCTAAGTATTCAGACCCTTTGCTGTGACACTCATATATTTAACTCAGGTGCTGTCCATTTCTTCTGATCATCCTTGAGATGGTTCTACACCTTCATTTGAGTCCAGCTGTGTTTGATTATACTGATTGGACTTGATTAGGAAAGCCACACACCTGTCTATATAAGACCTTACAGCTCACAGTGCATGTCAGAGCAAATGAGAATCATGAGGTCAAAGGAACTGCCTGAAGAGCTCAGAAACAGAATTGTGGCAAGGCACAGATCTCGCCAAGGTTACAAAAAAATTTCTGCTGCACTTAAGGTTCCCAAGAGCACAGTGGCCTCCATAATCCATAAATGGAAGACGTTTGG
>NW_015505558.1:413031-414364 GCF_001515645.1 Sinocyclocheilus grahami
ATATACACACACACATATTTTTATTTATTTATATTTATATTCATATTTATTTATTATTTTATTTACTTATTTATTTGCCTTATTTGCTTTTACTTACTGTATTTATATGCCTTAAGTTGAAATAGTAAACAAAATAATAATCAGGAAACACTAACACTCAAGCTATATTTAACACATAATAAAAATAAAGCACATTCCAAGATGATTATGATTTTTTTGCACTGTGGCATTATTCCCACGACAACTGACTAAACTCTCCTTTGGAACACTAAGCAGCATTTTCTAAGCTAACATTTTCATAAGCATCTTTAATAATTCTTCTTCAGCCACTGCAGAGATGTTTAAACAGAGTGACTTGATCAGCAATGTGAATATTAGTTCCACAGCATTGTAAGGGAAACTTAGCTCAATTTAGCTCAAAGGGAATCATTTAAGATTTTAAAGGGAATTTGGACAGAATCACTGTTTTGCGGCTTATCACTGAGACCGGCCAGCGATTCATTGAACGAGCCGTATAACATCAACTCTGCAATGGATATTTATAACCAAAATATAGTGAAAACACTATTAAATAGCACAGTAACAAGATCGGCAGTTTAAGACATTAACTTGTTAGCACAAAACACAAGATACTTCTCTTTTCAATATAAATGAGGCTTTATTGGATAAATCTAAGATATATAAACTAATCTAACACATAAACACACGCATTCACACAAGTTGCAGAAAGAGAGAAAGTGAGGAAATAATTAGTTTAAGAGAATGAAAATGTGAAATCCCAAGTTTACAGCAATATGTGCAATTGCATAGATCTGAACAACCATCAATCACTTAATTAACCCTCGCATTGAGTTTGCTCAATGAGGTTAAAATTTATATTAAATGCACCAGTTCAGCTAGGATCTGGAGGTACTTGCGTTGCGTCCCTTTTGTTGTCGTCCTTGCAGAAGGGGGTTTCCCTCTTTTCTGATTAGCTGGAAGTTCAGTCTTGGGGAAGCCAGTGGTTTGGCGTTGGCTGACGATGCGGAGCTGTGGTCTGAAATTGAAGTTTAGACGGCACTCTTTCGGAGACAAGGCATTGGGCAAAATTTAACTCGGAACACACGAAACTCTCAACGGAAAATAAAATAAACTAAAGTAAAGAAATAGAAGTAAAGTTTGACGAGACTAGGTGGCGTTTCTCCTCATGTTTTTGGAGGAGCTGGCGTGTAAGCCAGAGCACGCTCAAAAATCACGAAGAAGCGATGAAAAGCATAGCTCAAAGCTATGACTAAAAAGAGGAGAGTAAAACAAAGAGTGAGCAAAGAAGGGGGTTGAAGAAGAGAGCCAAGAG
>NW_015505558.1:415147-424556 GCF_001515645.1 Sinocyclocheilus grahami
AAAAGCTAAAAGCTAGACACAAAAAGCCAAGTTTGATGGTGTCCTGAATATTTAAACTGGGCTTTTGGACACCTCCCAAATGGTGTTTTGACCAATTAGATGTCGTCTTTGCTCGGGGTGTTGTATATTTCTCTTCCCCATTCAATAAATCAAATGTTGTCTTATCAGTCATATGGTCCGCGTTTTTCCCGCTCTTGCAGAGTATAATTTTGGACATGATTTCTATAACAAGAATATGATGCATTTGACAAAGAATTGATTGGAAGAAACGTTTCAAGCATGAAGATTCAAACACACACACACTAAACATGAATATGAACCCTTAAGCTATTCAATAGTTATTCAAAATACATACACAATAAATGATTAAGACCTGATAAGTCACATGTGGGTTAAATACATGATATGGAGTTATGCATGGAAATGATTAGTTGCTCATAAGTCCTTTTAGTGTCATTTAGGTGCCTTACATTGTCTGATTCGGTCTGATATCCTACAGCATTTAAACAGCTCTTTCAGTACTCCTTGGTGTTCTTAGCTTCTCCTTTTCTCAACATAAAAATAATATATACAAACCACCCAGATCATCAGCAAATCAAATGATCCTAAACATTCCAAGGACTAGACTGAAATCGAATGGTGACCAGGCATTTGCAGTAGCAGCTCCGAAGCGCTGGAAGAAGCTAGCTTTACATCTCAGACTGTCTCCGTCATTATAGGTTATTTTAAACGAAAATTGAAAAAAGTATTTTTTCCTGCACAACTATATTTACATAGCTGATGACTCAATATGTGCAATGCATCTTTTTTCCTCAAGGTGGCACTGTTTGATACCCAATGATGACGTGACGTTTCACTCATAATTACGGCAGGCATAAAACAAACGAATATCATCAGCAAAAATTTAACTGATTTGAATGGCTTTACAGCAGAGCAATTACTATACACAATGAAATATAAATGTCACTGTCATTTTTTTTTTTTTTTGACGTGACGTGACATGTGGCCAAGTATGGGGACCCATACACCACAGCAGTGAACACACACACACCGTGAACACACACCCGGAGCAGTGGGGGTCCGGTGCCTTGCTCAAGGGCACCTCAGTCGTGGTATTGAAGGTGGGAAAGAGCGCTGTACATTCACTCCCCCCACCTACAATCCCTGCCTTTGGGTTACGAGTCCGACTCTCTAACCATTAGGCCACGACTTCCCCCCAAGCATTTGATGCTGGATGTGGTGAATAAGCTGCTAGTGATCAAAATATTGAATATGAAGTCATTGAAAATGATAGTTTTGAGAATATGGTTGAAATCGTGAATGTGAGACAGATGCTGAATGTACTGTGGAAGTGCGCTCTGATGATGACAGCTTTGGTAAAATCATCTGCTCAGATTGAACCCTTTTAAGTTTCAAAAGCTAATGAAATATGCTTTATTTTATTCTTCTGCAATTGTTCTTAAAATATCAAGAGAGTTTTTTTGCTATTGCAGCAGTTAGAGATCCATCCGTGCTGGATATATTGGTCCGGGTCGCTAAAGACCCGAATATGTAATAATGATTGGCGAAACATTCATGCATTTAAGGGTTAACTCTCTTACATCAATGGATAAACACTCATACAACTTCAAAACTGAATTAGATTACTCAGACTTACTTTTTAGCCCTACTCTATCACATGCACATGTTTACACGCATATGATGAACTCCGTAAAAAGAAACAAAATACAAGACTTTTCCTCAATGTTTGGTCCACATGACATTTGAACAACACTATCATTATATTCTTTTCAATGAAACACACATACACTAGTAAGCATGTTTTGCAAACAATAAAAGTGAACAACACTCACTATGCACTTCACGCTTACCTCAGAAACACACAGCGGGCCTACGGAGCACTTTTCTCCCCTCCCGATTAAACAAAACTACATTTCAATAATACTGGTTCATATAGTACACAAAAACAGCTTAAATATTTAGCTGAAATTGATAATATCTCAACATTAATGCTTATTCGAGTTGTCAGAATAACAGTTGTGTTGATTAGATTGACATGTCAAACTTTTCCACCTGGTTACATAAATAAAGATTTTTAAAGTACTTTTTTTCCCATTCATTGAAAGTAAGTGTGGTCCAGTGTTGTTTTAGAACAGGGGTCTCCTCGGTCCTGGAGGGCAGGTGTCCTGCAGAGTTTAGCTTCAACCCTAATTAAACACACCAGCTAATCAAGGTTTTACTAGACATACTAGAAACTTCTAGGCAGGTGTGTTGAGTCAAGTTGGAGCTAAACTCTGCAGGACACCGGCCCTCCAGGACTGAGTTTGGAGACCCCTGTATTAGACTCATTTCACTGTATGGACAAAAACGTAAACATTCTTCAAAATATCTTCTTTTGTGTGTTCCACAGAAGTCATGCAAGTATTGAATGATATGAAGGTATATATATATATATATATATATATATATATATATATATATGTGTGTATGTGTATATATATGTGTGTGTATATATGTATGTATATACTAAAGAGACGTGGCAGAGACTGAGAACAATTGTTTGGAGAAAGACGGATGTGACTGAAAGTTAAATATGGAACTGGAGCAACATAAAATGTTCAAGACATAAAATTGTAATAATGAATACATCCAAATAGTAAATTAATCACATAAATATATCCCTCTTTTACGGTTTTGCTCTCAATCCTCAAGAGAGTTGAGTCAGTTTTGCAGAGAGCAGACATATTTTTGCTCATGACATCACTGAAGGAGGCCTGTGGGAATTGACTGACACTGGTACAGCGTGCATGTACTGTATATGTCACGACACCACTGCTTATTCAATAAGTTCAGTTTGCAGTCTAGCGATGTTCAGCAATTGACACTTGATTCTGTCAGCATGCATTTGGACAAATCAATTAAGCTACCAGATGAGCATTGAACTGGCTGCTCACTTCAAACAGGTTTTTCTCTAATGCTCTATTAGAGAAAAAAAAATAGAAGTACACGTACACATGTCCACAGTTATTTGCCAATGTAGAATATCTCTCAAGTACAAGCATTTTAAAGTGAAAAAGACTAATTTTGCCATATTAGCTCTGTAGATAAAATGATAGAAGTACTAATTTGACTTTCCTCACTCTCACATGATATTTTCATCAGCCATTAATAAGAGACTAAATTTTCCAAACGTTACAATTAACATCACAGAGACTCCAGCACTCAAACCTGCTGTGCCTGATTTAATTAAGCCTGTTTTGCGCAACTGATGTGAATGCTAATTAATCAGTTAATAT
The DNA here is from genome assembly GCF_001515645.1 of Sinocyclocheilus grahami. NCBI lineage: Eukaryota > Metazoa > Chordata > Actinopteri > Cypriniformes > Cyprinidae > Sinocyclocheilus > Sinocyclocheilus grahami. The sequence goes on from NW_015505558.1 coordinate 418,444, forward strand.
TCTGTAAGACCTGTTTGGATTTAAAGCTCACCCAGCCGCAACATCGGTATGCAGGTGTTATACACTTTTTCCGTCAGTGGGTCCTGTCATTGTTCCAAACTCACAGTAATAATGCAAGTCAACTAATTAATATAATATTGCGGATGTCTCTTGGTGTTTGTTAGATGCGGCCATGGCACGTCCTTATATACAGAATGGCGAAGGTTTGGTTCAGAGACCTGAGCTTCCCCTGTGACCATAACTAATTAAATGAGTCAACAGTGAGTGTCAAGTATTTGTGTGAGTATTTAGGGGCCTGTGTGCAATTTTGGCTCTGGATCGATAAGTCAGACAGGGCTTTAAAACACAGTTCTCCCTATGGAGGCTTGTGTTATGGAGCAAGCCGTGATTTACCTTTCAGACTTACTGCCTTCTCACAGCTCAGTCCAGCTTCAGCCTCCTCCTCTGTTTTCATAGCTTAGACATGGAACAGCATCACAGATTTGCAGCAGCAAATTACATGTCATTGTAGTTAGGTACAGTATCTGTGACTATCTGGATGAAAAACGAATCCTCCTCATCTGCCTCATACTGTGGTAATATTTTTTACTCTATAGGGAACATTTTAGCATTGCAGTTGAAAATCTGGAGAAGGTCTGGTCCATTTAAACTGAGGGGGCACATGGCCAAGTGGCCTTTTGGTTAAACTTTATTTCGATAGTCCACTTTAGACATTCTACTAACTATAAGTAACTTATAAGTTGAAATTAATAAGTAAGAATAAGTTGACAAAGAAAGTGTTAGAAGATATTAAGCTGACAGCCTACTAATACTCTACTAACTGCTAATGGACATGTAGTTGCAAAGTTACTTACTGTACTTACTGGACTATCGAAATAAAGTGTTACCGGCATTTTTATTATTTTATTATATATTTTTATTTATTTATTTTATTTTAGGCTAGTGGAACATAATTTGTAAATGAAGTGCAATTATTGTGGGTTAAAAATGTGCTGTCTTAAAAGCTGTGGCAAAATCACAGATTCACGTCTAAATCATCTGTATCTAGTGAACATCATTTTAAAATGACTAAAACCAAAAAAATCATCTACTCATTTTCATGTCACTCAAATCTTGTATGATATTTTGGTAACACTTTACATTATGGTTCCCTTTATAAAGGTGTTAATAAATGACTAATAACTCACTTGCAAATGCATTATAAATCATTGATAAGCAGTTATAAATGCATGAGAAAAAGGGTGATTTTAATGCAATACCTGCCAAATAGAGAGCCATTTTTAACTTGCGTGTTATAAATGCTTAACAAATATATTTATTAATACTTATTTCTCTCAAAACCAGATTCCTGATTTATTTCATGATGCAGCAAAAAATGATTATTATAGCAAGACTGAAGGGTATTGTATTTATGGTTTTCTCATTTATATCTAATGACGCGAGTCACTTTTCTTACAATGTTTCTTACCAGAATCTACTCTGTACCTTACCCATGATTTTCTGCAAAAGTTAATGATGCCTATCCAAAGCAATGATTAGAAACTGATATATTTTGTTTATCAAGATGAAATTATCATCTTGATTTTTATTTTGGGGAAAAAATAATAAAAGCACACCCATGACTTGATTTTAATTCCAATATTACCGGTGAACCTTAATGTAATGAGCAATTTATTAATTATTTATAAACATTAATAACCTGTGAAAGTGCACCTTAATGTAAAGTGAACATCTGTGAACCATTTATTAATGAGTTACAAACGTTAGTAACATGTAAAAGTGAACCTTAATGTAAAGTGATCACCTGTGAACCATTTATTAATGATCTATAAACATTAGTAACATGTGAAAGTAAACCTTAATGTAAAGTGAACATCTGTGAACCATTTATTAATGATCTATAAACGTTAGTAACCTGTAAAAGCTAACCTTAATGTAAAGTGAACACTTGTGAACCATTTATTAATGAGTTATGAACATCATTAACCTGTGAAAGTGAACTTTAAAGTAAAGTGGACACACTAATCATTTATTAATTATTAATGCACACACAGAAGTTGTTTTTTTTCTCGGTTAAATGTATTTTTATTATTGATTCACTATATCAGTAAACAAAACTACTTAAACAACATTACTGAGCATAACTGCACATGGAAAGTGGCTTATACAAGTAAACTCACATTGAACAATTCAGAAACACAATAAAGTATTCCATCAAATTATAACAAAAAAATTACATATACATATTTATATTTTATCTAATTGAACAGTTTTGAGTAAATAATTAATTAATTGACTGAAAGCACAGTTACATAACATCATCATATTAATAAGCAAACAGTAATTACTTTTTGATATCATGATAAAGCCCATAGACATATAAATACCTAGACGCCTCATTGGCCGCTGGATCGTACATCAACGTCGCCGCCATCTTGGTGCGGGCATCTTTTCCATCATTCTCATAAGTGGACTCAAGAAAAAAAAAAATTCGTGTGCTGCTTGGGGCTGTACAAACAGCCGCACAATTGAAAATAGGTCTCGGGGAATTACTTTTCACAGGTAAGACTGAAAAGTTGTTGACTGACACTGATCTGGTTGTATTTGGTCATTAAAACATTATGTTGACACAACTTGACAGTAATTGATGTCGGAGTCAGACTATTAATAGCTAGCGATATCGCTATTTAGCTGCGAGTCTAGGAAACCAGAAATGTTACATTATTTCTTATATAGTTTTAGCGTATGGTAAATTATATATCATAAACTAAATTGCCCGTAATCGAGATATTCATTTATATTGCTGTTTTTTTTCTCAAAACTGACTCTTGTGCCGACCTACTCGTTTCGGCTAAGCAGCATGAATCTAATTAACCGTTAGTAGTTGGCTAGCTGACGTTAGCTAACTCTTCTCACACATTGAAGGTTTCCCAAAAACAAAGAGTTGAGGAGGCAGTGGGAAGTAGCTCTAAAAAGAGGTTTTTCCACAAGAGAGTCCTCCGTGCTATGCAATGAACACTTCAAGCCGGACTTTGACGTCAAATTGTGAGGATTAGGGATGGAGCTAAACCATCGATCTTCAGCATTCCCCCTCATCTACAAAGAGTAGGTTTTATCGTCACTGGATTATAAGGATTTGATAGCTTGTCATTAAATAGTGACATATATTTAATATTTATTTTAGCCTGTGGCAAGCAGGAAAACAGGCTTCGAGGAAAGCTGAGGAGAGCTGGTCAGTGGACTGTTCTCACATTTTCCAAGAGATCGAACCTCCTCTGCCTAATGTTGTGAGTATTTGTACTAGTTAAGACTAGAACAACTGTGAGCATTATGGCTATGGTCATATTCAATCCTATCTGTTTCTCTCTGCCACTGTTTTCAGACACATTCGCATATACACCTGCACACATTGAATGATATACATGGGTCAAAGACCAGATGTTTCTACTCTGGTAAAATGAAAATAACATCTTTAACTAATTTACACTCTTAAGGAGCATGCAGTAATTTTGCAGTATTCACTTTACATTTTATAATTGTATGTACTCTGAAAATGCAGTTACCAACCAGGGACATTGCAGTGGGGTGGCTCCTTGGGAGCCATCCTGAATGTTTTCCCAAAAGCCCCAAACATTTTGGATTTTACAATTAATGTATCATTGTCCCATTATCAATCTCGTTGACTGATCTTACAATGGAGCACAATTTCAATTATTATAGCCATCTATTGGTCACTGCCCTAGCCTGTCACCCTGTGTTGTTGTCAGATCAAGTCCATTTACAGCTTTGTGAGCAAAATTACACAGTGCTACCTTTGGAGTATCTTGATTTTGCCATATTGACAATACTGACATTGACAAAACATTTTCTTTTGAAGGTACCTGTCTGTCATGGGGTTCATCATCAACATTGATACCCTCATGTTGTTGATTCCTGAGCTGCTTAAATTTCAGCGATATGTCTGCACCTATCAATTTAGCCAGGATCACTTGGAGCCCCTCTTCAATTCTATCAGGGCATCAGGTAAGGATTTCTGAAATTTGCAAATACATTAAAAAAAAAATCATTTGAAAAGTGCAAATATCAGTATTAAATGCTTGATTAATTCAAATCCCGATTCAAACACCCATGCAGTCTTACTCTTAAATGCCTGCTGCTTTGTCTCACCCAAGCTCTACTGCCTTTCTTTGGATTACTATCCTGTTACTCCACAATCTGCTCGTTTACCTACCTGTTACTCCACTGAGGCCAAGATATATATATACGACTTTCTACATCTAATGATTTTTTTAGTCTGATAAAAAAAGTCTTAGACCTCTTGGGTGGCCTTAGGGTGTGTACATTATCAGCAAATTTTCATTTTTGGGTGAACTATTCCTTAAGTGTTGTGAATGTGTCTGTGTGTTTGCTTTTAGGAGGCTGGAATAGCAATCCTACTGCAGGCCAGTTCCAGGGCATTTTCCGCCATCTCATGGTCCGGTGCGGTGTCTCACCAAGCATTTCAGGAAATGTGGTAGAACAGAATGAGACCGTGTCTCTGGCAGCAGAAGAATCTGAAGACCTTCCACCCCCATTTGTAAACATCTCTGCACTTGTGTGTGATCACAGCTACCTGCCAACCCGTCTTGGGAGCCTTGTGGACAATGCCCTTGTGTACATTTCAGGGTTTGTTGTTCGTCAGATTTTGAGGAAGCTGTCCTGTGCTGTGTGTCGTGCTAGCTTGGTGACAGATGCTGTATCTGCGTCATTTGATCAGAGCTACCACTTGCTTACACTGAAAAACAATGGAGGACTGATGATTCCTTTTGAAGTGGCAACTCGAGAAAAAAGGTCTGGAAAGCCGTTTTGTTCAAAGGGTTTTAGCTCTTGCACTCTGTAACCCTACAAAGGATTAGCAATTATAGATGATTTATATATATTATATAGCTTTTAGTGTTATTATTATTATTATTACTTATTGTACTATTACTCCCTATTTACCTTTTTATTGTCTATATCATTTTGCAATTGATATTACATACATTAGAATGTAATATCAAATAGTATTATTATTATTATTATACAATTTGCTATTATCAATCTATTATTATGCTATTAGGGTTAGTCTATTCTGCAAGTGATATTCCATATTCTACTTGTTATTATTCATTTATTATTATTGTTGTTGTTGTATTTTACATACTATAATTAAATGATTATACATACATGGCATTCTGTATACTATATGCTATACCCTATTATCAATCTATTATTATGCTAATATATTATTGTACTAATTACTTTTTTATTGAATGTTATTCTTAATTATTATAAAAATGTTATACTACTGTAAATATATTATTTACTGTTGCATCTTCTATATTACAAATATATTTGCTGAACTGTTGTTGTGCCAAATCACATATGTATTTTCATGCCATCAGTTATCTTTGTTATTGTCTGTTTTGGACTATGTACCTGTAAATAATTGCATCAATTTAGTGCTATAAAAATATAGAAAGGAGCCTGCCAGTGTGATTTGTATTTGTCAGTTTGTTCCATTTCTCAATTTTGGTAAATTATTACTTAAGATGGGCGTTTGTTTTCCCAGTATTTCAAAGGGAGTGAGGTATGTTCTGACCTGAAGCACAAGAAAAGCTAAGATGGTGAGGTTAAACACAGAAAATACTTTTTGAGAAGATTTAATTTACACAAGTGTGAGTTTTTGTAATTCCTTAGTTAAATTTATTTAATATCTAATTTAACTATCGAGATTTTAAGTGTCTGGATTTTTTTTGTACACCACTGTAACGTACTTTGTAGATCGGGAAGAAGGAGGCGGGAACACTCAAAAGAAACTTTAATAATAAAATACACTCAAAACAGCGCGACAGCCCCTCGCGGACGACTGCCGGACTGCCGCCAACCCAAAACACAAAATAAAATCCAGGCCTGGTCCTCTCTCGTCTTTCCCTGTCGTCACTCCTCCTTTGTATCCTTCCGGAGCTCCTCCGTGAGACTCGAGACCGGTGAGTGGCGCAGGTGTCGCGCATTCGCAATTACTCCACCGGCCTCGCTCTGTTCCCACGGCTCTCGGCCCCGCCCCTCTCGTTACATACCCCCATCGCCCCTCG
>NW_015505558.1:424590-429722 GCF_001515645.1 Sinocyclocheilus grahami
GAGAAAAGGAGACGGAAGGATGAGGAGAGACAGAGATGAGAGAGGGGAGAGAGGAAAAGAAAAAAAATTCTGGTTCCGATTCCCAGACACACTGCCGCTTGGTCCTCAACCGGCTGAGAGGCTCTCACTCGCGGTGCCATGCGATGGTACTGGACATCGTTGGTGGACGGCCCACCACTCCTCCGCCTCCTGGCAGACGGCGATGGCTCCTCCTCTTGAGGGCAGCCGGCAGCGAGTCCCCCGTTCCCTGCTCCTCCCCAATCATGGCGGATGGCAGCAGGCTCCGGCCTCCTGGCGAACGGGCAGACTCCTCTAGGGCTAGGGCTAAGGCTAAGGCTAAGGCTAAGGCAAATGACTAGCGCTAAGGCAATGACAAGGGCTCCGTAAGGTAGCTATCTTTAGGAGAGTGATAAACGCTGAAACAATACTCGGCAGAGGGAAGGGATCAGAGTGAGTGTTAAATAGTGAGGGAATGATATGAAACAGCTGGGTGCAATCAGTGTAAACAGGTGTGTGCAATTCGTGCTGAGGGCAATCAGTGCAGTGCATGATGGGAAATGTAGTCCGGGGTGATGTGCAACAGTGTGTAGTGCGAGAGTCAATGAATTGGAAAGTTCATGGACCGGATTCGTGACACACTCCCTGTTCGTTGCATTTGTTTACAGGGAACTCTTGCCCGCACCAATATGGCGGACGCGTTGACGTATCGCAGAAGCGGCCAATGAGGCGTCTAGGCATTTATATGTCTATGATAAAGCCCACCGTAACTTCAGTATTTGTTCATCCACACTCGCAGTAATGTTAGCTGCGCGCGAGCAAACCGTCCGCGGGAGCACCGCAGTTATTTATTTGTATGGTAATGAATTAATTCAACTAGCAGAGCAATTACACATATAAAGACTTGAACAATATACTCTGCAGTGTCACCTCACAGTTAGCGGACCCGTAAAATGAATAAACACTAAGTGAGATTATAATTTCGCTTTCAAAGCACGTTGAAACAATACTAACAGGGTGACTTTTTTGAAAACGTGACTTTACATCGGAATGCTCGCTAGCGCCATTTACAGGCTTTGGTGACACACAGGCAACTACAGACACACAGGCTTTCATGACATCACATAGGCATCATGAACTTTTGCAGAGAATCATGTGTAAGGTACAGAGTAGATTCTGGTAAGAAACATTGTAAGAAAAGTGACACGGGTCATTAGATATAAATGAGAAAATGGTAACACTTTCTATGAAGCCCATATTTATAATACATTATAAGGTATTCTTAAGGCATTATAATGAATCCCTAATGCATTATAAAAACCCTTATAATATGTTATGTCATCTTATTAATATTAATAAGAACAGTTTTAATGTTTTATAATATTTAATTATTTGTGGTTATAGCTTTTAAGAGTATGATGATTTATAACACACAGTGAACATGTTGCATCCACTTAAGTTACAATGGATTAAATTTCTCATAGTTATAATGTATTATAATTCTCATATCTTGCCATCTTTCTTATGCTACTTTACTTAAAGCCATCAAATACCACTTATAAGTATAGTAATAATAATAATAATATAATTTTTTTCTCAAACAGCCATAAGATCAGATATCAGATCAGATGAATGTGTAATAAGACATACATGCTTTGAACTATTTTTTAATGTAATATCAGTTTGATTATTTTGACGGTTCCCCAACAGACAAACTGACTATAATGTAGCGTCTGGACCACTCAAACACACAATATATATTTTGTTAGATAGATTTAACAAATACTCTGTAACACCCCAGGAAGCCGAACAGGCCCCTGGTTCCATAGCAACACTGACACCAGATACATTTGCGATCTAAAGGAATGTGAGCAGAGACTCTCACTGCATTTTCCTAGTTGCAAAGTTGCTTATAGTCAATAGACTAGGGGGACCATCAAAATAAAATTGAATGTATAAAAAATATGTTGCTGTTGGATATAATTTTAGAAACACAATGCAGCTAAAGCTACAAGTCTAGTAATGCTTCATTTGAAATTTCATAATCTCAAAACTGTGAATTTTATGAAACATTTTCTAAGACCATGTCATGTGTGTTTTTAGAGAAGGCTAATAAAAGGCTAATAAAATTGATTTATGACCCCTGTAAGCTCTCCTGTAAGCTGTCTCCTCATGTCTGGCTTGGCAAACTGCCCCATCCATGATTCTATTGTTTTCACCCTACGAACCTTTCACACTTCTATCATTATTATTTTGTTTTATTCAGGCATTTAGCCATTAGTAGCCTTTATTCTGGCATTACAAGGTTTACCAAGCCACATCGCTTCAATCCATACATTTACCGGCCTATTATCAAAAGTCTTTCTATAAAATTACAACAAAACATTTTCTTACGACCTTACGTGAATTATTATGACAAAATGCATTATGAATTAGAGCTGCACCTGTTCTACAGCTGCATTAGAGCTAACATTAGCATCAAGCTACATAAGACAATTTATGAAATTATTAGTACACTTTTACTCAAAACTCACTTTAAACCATCATCGAGTGTAATAACTTCCTTTTGTGATCTCATGTGGAATTTGGTCGTTTACTGTTATAAAAATATGCTATTTATAGCCTTTTATATCGCTGCACAAATTAGCATTTCAGATGTACACATTCATTATTGTTATGAAAATACCCCAAATCTCAAGAAAATCACATACAAACCATATACTATCATAATCGTGTGTTTATTATTTGGATATTTCGTGGGTACAGAGGTTTCTCTGTGTTGTTGTGGTCAGAAATCAACACGGAAGAGTGAAGGAAACGCGTGACAGGATGAGACGGGGCTTGTTATGAGATGCAAAAGATTGACAAGGCGAAGGACGAATCAGAGTTTGTCTGAGTCACAGCGCGGGCACGGAAGAGTAAACACACAGAGACAGCCCAGGAAGCGGCTAATTATCATCAGATCGCATAAACCAGTGGACAATGAATATAAATTATGATTCTGTCTGAAGAAATATGAAGTAAACATGAGTAAATATATCTATATATCTCCATGTATATGCATCTTTGGATTATAAGCCCTAAAAGTAAAATGTAAAGTGTTACCGATATTGTTTACCACAAGTGAGCAGTACGGATTCCCAACTTAAAGTGGAAATTAAGCAGTCAGTCAAGTTTACATTATTTAGGAAAATAACTTCCATTTTAATAAAAAAATATATAACAAACATGATTAATGTAACCATTTTAAAGAAAAAAGGTTGTTTTGTTATAGCTTTTGAAGCAAGGGTGCCGCCATCTTGCAGTACCACTGCGTGTGACGTCATGGCGTTGGTTCGCTCCATTGGCCAGTGAAGTAATACAAGCATTTCTTTACATTTTGAACACATGCTTGTTTTGAAATGGAGGAAGACGAACTTGAAAGCACTGTTAAATCCATAATACGTGTAATTGCCTATGCATTTGAGCCAATATGGCAATGGGACTGAGCAGTATTAGGGGTTGAAGAAGTCGTGAACCTGCTGGTTTGGGGCAAAGTGCGAATCGGAAACAATACTCGTTTACGTGGCTACTCCTCAACACTGTCATTCCGACGTGCTTTTGTGTGCATTTGCTGATGAAGGCGCGAAAGAAAGCTCAATTTGGTAGCCTACTCACGTGCTGTCCGAGCCCAGCTGTGGCTTTGTGTGTGTGTGTGTGTGTGCGGCGCCCAGTTTTGACAATTTGGGGATTTTGCCGCCAAATTTAGCTACTTTCTCATTGTAGCTGCAACTTTTTAAATTTTTTTGCAACAAGGAACTATTTTAGTTATATTTAAATAAAACTAGCATTTTTTTGGAGATTTTTTATTTTTTACTTGGCCACACCCTATCTGTAGGCCCGTGACCTCTCACGTTTGCTCTCAATTATACCAGTAATGTTAGGTGCGTTCGACTTGAAGCACGGCTACAGACAGCAGTCAACGAGAGTAGCCGCTTGCAGTTGAGGGCGGAGTTGAAAATGGAGCTGTCAAGCTGGACACTTTCTGCTCTCGTTAGTGACGCTCACACGGTGTTTGAATACTCTATCACAGAAGAAGTGAATTAAATGCAATATTTTTCAAATACACAGACGTTTCAGGAACGTTTTCATGAGCAACAGATATCTACTGATTATATACTGCTTAATACATCGGCATCTGTTCAAGAATAAAGTTCAATGTAAATATATACTATTTAAATACTAATAAAGTGGGGGAATATATGCTTTCATCAGTGTCGTATGATAAACGTGACTCAATATAACATTGCGACTACAGTAAAAAAGCTTTTACTGTTCTAAAACACAGATTTGTGGCTATTATTGGAATTGAAAAGGTTTGAATAAACCCGAAACACACGTGATAGTTGTCATACGGTGAATCTGGCCAATCGTGAAATAGCTGTGTAATGCTCCTGCAGCCGCTCTGGAGAAACTGCGCCGGCTGAGTCAGCGCCTGCCATGACGCACACCACAATTTCATTATAAGCATCAATCAAGATGCCGGAGAAAAAATTTACATCTTGTTTTAACCACGGACACAAAAGTTATACCACAATTCATGCAGTCATGTCAACCAGATACTGAGAGAGAGACACAGTGCATCATCGTGTCATGTGTACTGGGATGCAGTATTTTGCACTTACTTTGTAGTAATAGAGTGTGTTGACTGAAATAAGTTTAGGTCAAATTGTTCAGATAGGTGATTAGTTAAACAATATGTCCTGTTAACAGCAGGAAAGCTGTTTCCATTCAAACTAACATTCGCAGGTGAACATAAAATATGATACTGGTGAACCAGTCAGTGTAATGCATATGTCTTAATGGTCTGACATAACAATAAATTGCGACATGAAGGATATTGCATGAAGTGTTGTTTGTTTACATCACGTTGGGCCTCGCAATATGAAAACAATATGTTTGGGATACCACGATCAAAACTTAGCATATAGACAGTTTGATGTTGAATATTCATGCAAATTATGGTGAAAACCAAATTATTTGAGTGTTAAAATAACCTTTGTGTGTTCAAATGTAAAGAAATGCTTGTATTACTTCACTGGCCATCGGAGTGAACCAACCCCGTGACGTCACACGCGGTGGTACTGCAAGATGGC
>NW_015505558.1:430046-458168 GCF_001515645.1 Sinocyclocheilus grahami
GCGGTGGTACTGCAAGATGGCAAAACATTATTTTTTCTTTAAAATGGTTACATTAATCATGTTTGTTATATATTTCTTTATCAAAGTGGAAATCACTTAACTAAATAATGTTAACTTAACTGACTGCTTCACTTCCACTTTAAAGTAAATAATTCTAAAATGATATTTCTAAAATTAAATACATTATAGTGGCATTTTAGAAACAACATTTTATCTTAATATCTTAAGATAATATCGTAATATTTTATATTAATATTATATATTGTACATTACTATATATATTATACTATTATACTTATCTTAATATAAACAAAAGTTAAGAGCCATTTAGGAGAATGGTCACTCTTTTTCATATTTGGAGATTCTAGGCATTGAAAAAAATAATACAAAATAATAAATAAATACATAAATGAATGAATGAATGAAAATAGAGAAAGTGTTATTTTACTCTTTGATTTGATTATTTTTTTTATTTGCTGCCCCCTCAAAAAATAGCTGCATGCCATCCCAGACTTTATATCTGTGGTTGCACAACTATGAATTTACACTTAATGTTCTGTGATCTTGTGTGGCCTATAATACTTTATTCCCAGTTAAATTTGCCTGAGATGAAATGTCTTGGCAATGTAAATTCCACATTAGGAAGAAACTTGCATCCTCTGGTGTTACGTGAAATGAGTGTATGTTTGTCTCTTTCTGTTACTCTCCTTTTCCTGCTCTCATTTGTCTAATTATAAATCACTGAATGAAGACGGAGTAGAGCTGAAGGTGTTTTGAAGCACTGCTCTCTCTCATTGGTGATTTAGCCCTAGTAATTAGAGACCCTGACTTTCTTTCTCTCCCTCTCTCTTTCTCCCTGTCCCTTTGACTGTCCCTCCCTCTTTTTCTCTTTCTCTTCCCACCATGCTAGCTAGATTAAACTCAGGGGAATGACCTGCCCCAGATTTTACGCTGCATTGAACTCTTAACAAATTAGAGATGGGTTATCCTTGGACAGCTTAATTGCACTGAGCATATGGTGTATTAACTCATGATCATGATTAAATTATACATTTCCGAGCACAGATTTGTTCTTTTCGCACTCCACAGCTGCCCTGCCCATTCCTCCTCCCTCCTCTATTTCTGGCATGAGATGAGGTCAGAAAAATATGTATGTAGTGAAATAATATGTGATTTACAACATGGTGATAATTTAAGTGTCTGAAGAACGTATTCATAACCTAGTTAATGACTTTGCAAAGCTTGCCTTTACGACAACAGAAACTACTCTTTGGAGTTTTGCACAACTTCAAACAAACCAAACATTATAGATGCTTCAGGGCAAATTTACCAAACTGTTGCACCACATTTGCATTTTTAAATGCCAAACATGTGTCTTATTCACTAACCATCTGCAATCCAATGTAATCAGATGCTAAATAGTTTTATTTCATCGCGATTATTTTTGCAACATAATTTGTTGTTAATGTAAATTAGCCACATAATAGATTATGTCTTATTCACAAAGGTTACCGGGTGCCATTTGCTTGAAAAAAAAATAAAACACTCAACTCTAATATATAAATGCAGCAATTCATTCTTAGTGAGTTCACAGAAGCTAGATTTTACATTTGTTATATTATTGACAATGACGACAATTTATTTTTATGCCAATGGATTTTTTCCCCCCTCTGTACATGTGATAAACATCAGATGTATAATTTGAAGGGGGAAAAATGTTTTTGTTCCTATAGAGTTAAATCATGACGATTTAGTCCACAAATAAGCATAAACAGATTATTTGTCAAGTTTGAGTTCCTTTGTTTCTGTGATGCTTTATTTAAATATACTGTGTAACTGAGATTACATTCAAATAATCTTTATTCTTCTAAATTAAAAACATGTTGAATGGGGTAAAATGGTATGACATTCGTAACACCATTGTTTTGTGCACATCAAAACTCATTTACTTTGCCAAGGCCTGAGGTTGTTTGCATATAGTGAGAGTGTAGTTTTTTTTTTCGTCTGGTAAACTGATAAAAAGAAACAGTCTTGTCATGTTTCTTTACACCATCATGAAGTCTCATTGAATAAATTATAACTCTGTGTTCACAATTCAAAACCGTTGTTCACAAATGGCTCCAAACAACAGGTTATACTGTTTACACAAAAAGTGTGACGATGTTATGATAAGCTGTGGCACAGAAAGGAGATAAAAAAGGCTACAGACAGAAATATCTTACTGATGTTTCTGTTTAATTAAATGTGAGTGAAAGGTAGACAATGAGAGAACATTCAAATCGAATACTGTGGCAAGGTAATATCACACACATCTAGCAAACATTGTAATTCTCCTCCCTGAGATGCTCTTTATTTCTGTCCCAATTCAGAAAACATTTCAAATGTCTTTCTTGCTCTTGTGACCAGTATTTCAGTTTAGAGCTTTTATTCTTGTTTCATTCTTGAAGTGAAGAGGACAGAACATTCAGCGTAAAACCAGTTTTCCAGACAGTTGACCAAGTGATCCAGTTTAATTTTCTCTCCACTTTTGTCTTGATTGTAGTTTTATTTTATTTTTTATTCTCTTGGACTACATTATTTATTTGTTATTTATATTTATGTCATTATTTATACGGTGAGTGTCTATTTCATGCGGAGTGCTGCGGACTTGGCTTTTTTTCTGTTCACAGAAAGTTGAAAAATGTTAATCTTTGGGTAAAACTCTGCACTCAGTTTTTACCCAGCTGTCAAATCACAGTGGAGTACAACGCCTGAACAACAATAGAGAGGAAGTAAATATTACTGGTCTCAAGAGTATCCATATCTCTACTAGACGACATCTTTGGACTACAACAGTAGTGATATGAAAAATAATGCTTGGGGGAACATTTTGTTCGCTGTGGGTCTTGCTAAATGCTACTCCTCCAAACCGCACTCAAGCTCCCACAGCTGGCCATTTTCAAAAGAGCTGGCTAAAAATGCTTTTGTGGACACATGGTCTAATTTTAAAGAAAGGATGAAGGTTTTTGCTTCATTTAGAGTTTATTGTGACTGTTAGCTAGGCTGCAGCTGAGTTTGTGTGACATGGTCATCATAGTAATCATGTCGCTTCTTACTGATGACTTTTAACATCTTTATTTGTGCATATACATGTGCAGTATGTACACATTACAAATACAGTACAAATGAAGTGACATCTCCTGAGTATTCCACTTTTTACATCGTGTAAACTTCTGCACAGCTTCACCAATGCTGAGTTTTATGGTCTTGAGTTACAAGCTGACAAGTATCCACAAGAGTGGTGAGTCGCCAAGTACTTTACTGTTCTGCAAGTGACAATTTTGCTTATGTCAGGCATTGTAAACTGTTAGATTATCTGGACATGATACACTTGGATCTCTCATCCTGTCTTTCCTGTCTAGTCCCTCTATGACAGGAAGCGGTTGTGATTTATGGAAGGTCCATAAAGCGATATCTGTCCGCTGCTGTTGTGTGGGCGTGGAGAGCTGTCCCACAGATCCCCTCCAGAGAAATAATTTGTTTCAGTTTCTGCTTTCTTGCTGGCTTTAGCGTCCACTCCTTTAGGCTTCAATACACATCGTTAGCCCTTTGCTAATTACTAAAGTTATTTTCTGACTGTGTGCATGTAAGCAAGTTTAAGAAGAAACAAAAAGGTCTATTTCAAAAGTTTAGGGTCTGGTTTTTTTATGTTTTTGAAAGTCTCTTATGCTGCTCACCAAGTCGTCATTTATTTGATAAAACATCTTTTAAAATACCTGTTTTCTATTTGAGCATATTATGAGAGGTAATTTATTCCTGTGATGACAAAGCTGAATTTTCAGCAGCCATTACTCCAGTCTTCAGTGTCACATGATCCTTCAGAAATCATTCTGATATGATTATTTGGTGCTTAAGAAGAAGAAAAATACATTTTTTAGGACTTTTTTTTTTTGACGAATAGAAACTTCAAAAGAGCAGGGTTTATTTGGAATATAAATCTTTTGTAAAATTAGAAATGTTTGATTTGCCTTAACCTTACAAGAACATATAAACTTATATGCACGTGTACAGTATACACAATCAAAAAGAAAAAAAAGAAGGGAAAAGTTTGAAATGTTTGAAAAAAAGTATCCTACACTATTAGAGACAAAATTGTAACCATGCAGCCGTCAGCTACAGTATCACATCAGATAGTGTGCTATAGATCCCCTGAGGAACAATTCCACTCATTCTCTACTATAGGACAGGAAGAATTGTATAAACTTGTTAAATCATCTAAACCAACAACATGTATGTTAGACACTATTCCATCTAAGCTCCTAAAAGAGGTGCTTCCAGAAGTCATAGTTCTTCTTCTGACTATTATTAATTCGTCATTGTCATTAGGATATGTCCCCAAAACCTTCAAACTGGCTGTTATTAAGCCTCTCATCAAAAAACACAACTTGACCCCAAATAACTAGTTAATTACAGACCGATCTTGAATCTCCCTTTTCTGTCCAAGATACTAGAAAAGGTAGTATCCTCACAATTATATTCCTTCTTAGAGAAAAATGGTATCTGTGAGGATTTCCAGTAAGGATTTAAACCGTATCATATATGCAATATCGTCGACTTGATTGCACAGATACTATTTTACTGAGACTGCTCGCATTTGAGTTACAAATGGCCTGCTCTTATCATCTGATCGTGGTTGTATCTCTCTATTAGTGCTACTGGATCTTGGCGCTGCGTTCGACACTATTGACCACAACAAAAACTTTGTTGGCATTAATGGAAGTGCATTAGTATGGTTCAAATCGTACTTATCTGACCACCATCAATTTGTAGCAGTGAATGAAGAGGTATCATATCGATCACAAGTGCAGTATGGAGTACCTCAAGGCTACTAGGACGTTACTTTTCACGCTTTACATGTTACCCCTGGGAGATACCATCAGGAAACACGGTGTTTAGCTGTCACTGTTATGCTGATGATACTCAGCTCTATATTTCTTTGCGGCCCGGCGAAACATCCAATTTGAAGAACTAACGGAATGCATCGTCGATATAAAAAACTGGATGACGAGTAATTTCTTACTGCTAAATTCTGAAAAAAACCAGAGGTGTTAATTATAGGACCTAAAAACTCTGCATATAATAACCTAGAACACTCTCTAAGACTTGATGGCTGCTCTGTCAATTCTTCGTCATCAGTTAGGAACCTAGGTGTGCTATTTGATAGCAATCTTTCCTTTGAAAGCCACGTTTCTAGCATTTATAAAACTGCATTTTTCCATCTCAAATATATATCTAAATTATGACCTATGCTCTCAATGTCAAATGCAGAAATGTTAATTCATGCGTTCATGACCTCAAGGTTAGATTATTGTAATGCTTTATTGGGTGGTTGTTCTGCACGCTTAATAAACAAACTACAGCTGGTCCAAAATGCAGCAGCTAGAGTTCTTTCTAGAACCAGGAAGTATGTCCATATTAGCCCGGTTCTGTCAACGCTGCACTGGCTCCCTATTAAGCATTGTATAGATTTTAAAATCTTGATTATTACTTATAAAGCCCTGAATGGTTTAGCACCTCAGTATGTGAACAAGCTCTTATTACATTATAGTCCTCCACGTCTGCTGAGTTCTTAAAACTCTGGCAATTTGATAATATCTAGAATATCAAAATCAACTGCGGGCAGCAGATACTTTTCCTATTTAGCGAGACCTGACATTTTCTCTATTGTGTTGTTGTAGACTCACCAATAACATTTATGTTGTAATTGTTATTGTAATTATGATGACGCATATGGTGGTGTGCCAGAGAAGCACTCTCCTGTTCCACGGAGCATCTTTATTTTTCGCTATTTAGAAGACCTGCAGGGGGTCTTTGGGGGACTGTAAAACCATTTATTCATGATTCTTTTAAGATCTCAAAAAATACAACATAAATATCGCTTTCAGTCAACTCAAAATATCTGTTGTCCAATTTTGTTATGTTGTGCACACATACACTCTTTGTACTGGATAAAAATACTCAAGGGATAATATATATCTCTTTATTCTTTCTTTTGACCTTAGCCAGAAAGTAAGGCTATGATTTTGATTCGGTGCCAAGTGCTTATCAAATATACCTGTGTGTGAGAATGTGAGAGAGTAAGAGAAGCAAGGAGAACTCCTCTCAAAGGAATTGCAAATCATGAGAAGTATGATAGGAAAGCTTGCAGCTAAATGTCTTGTCAGGCACTTTTTGAATGTGGTCTCCCCTGCAACTGACCTTGTTTTTAAGCAAAGCCAGCAATAAAACAAGGTGACCACAGCAGCAAAGCTTCATCAGTTTTATTCTCCTCTCCCTCCTTCATCTTATTCTTTATTTTCTTTTATTTTCTTTTCTTCAGATTGCAGAACTACTCGTCTGGTTCAGTGGTTCAATATTCGATTCAAGAAAACAACAATCAACAACAACAACAAATGTTAACATTTATTGAAAATGTCTATCTAAAAAAATAAATAAATAAATAGATTATTCACTTCATCATGTTACCTTTCGAGTTTTTAATCTTCATATTGGTAGATGCATGTTTTCAGCAGACCCTGTCTTCCTCTCTTACTCCTTCAGCAAGCTCAGATCCAGCGGATCATCAGCCAGTTCCTGTTGCTAGGCAACTCCATCGCAAAGATCCTCCCAGTAGAGTTTTGAAGGTAATAAAACAATGACCCTAGATAAACAAAAGCCACGGTCCGGAAAAGCCGCAAGGGTGGAGGACAACAGTAACAAACTGTAAATAACTTCTATAACTTCTGCCCCAGCCTATATTTTACAGTAACCGATTAAAAAAAAAAAATACAGACAAAAGTAAGGGGCTGTAGTCAGTTAATGCATTAACAAATTCAATTTGTCTTCTTTTATTTCAGTTTGGAATTATAATTTTCCATTCTGTTCTGTATGATTTTAACCACCTGATGCATGGAATCCAGAACAGTGAACAGATTTAGGTCAGACTTTATTTTAAGGTACAGTTCTCACTATTAACTAACTATTAACTATGACTTTTACCTCAAAAACTAAAAAATCCTAATTTGCTGCTTATTAATAGTTAGTAAGGTAGGTTTAAGGAATTTAAAATATGCTCATGCAGAATAAGGCATTACTATGTGTTTTATAAGTACAGGTGCATCTCAATAAATTAGAATATGGTGACATGCCAATCAGCTAATCAACTCAAAACACCTGCAAGGGTTTCCTGAGCCTTCAAAATGGTCTCTCAGTTTGGTTCAAACATCCAGTATGCTAATAATGAATGATATCTTTATTTCAGACTCAAAAAGGTCCATATAAAATAAAAAAGCATACAAAAACAACATACAATATGGATAACAACAACAACAAATAACAAGAAAATAATTTACATCTAATGTCCATATAAGCACTTTCTCCAGTGCCTCCAAAGTGCAGAGGTCTACCTAACAGTACTCTTCTCCAAGATCACAATAATTTCATTTTTAGAGGCCTCAAGTTGCTTTATAAATTTATATGCAAAGTTTCTGATAACAGCACATAACATAGGCACCTGATTCTGAACAAAAAGCTGACTGGCACTTGTACACTGAGGGACTTTTAATAAAAGTCGCAATGCATCATTATATGCAACCTGCAACTTGTTAAATTTAGCATTTACTGTAACTGCACCACAAGTGGGCAGTATAGAGTGGAGTGCAATAGGCTTTAAACAAAGCTATTTTGACATCATCAGTACACATGCTAAATTTACGAACAAGCATGTTAGCTTGTGCATACAATTTACAATACTGTCTCTGAATGTCATCATCGTCACAAAGGTCGCTTCTAATGATGTGACCAAGATATCTGACCTTATTCACCACAGATACTCCTGTCCAGCCAAATAAAAAGAGGGGAACATGGCCTTACAGTCCTCCTTTGTCCTCACTATTATAACAACACTCTTTTTGATGTTAAATTTTAAATCATATAATCATCATAATATGCATGCTAGTTAATAGTGAGAATTGGTCCTTAAAATAAGGTGGTACCAGATTTTAAAAGCCATTTTTATCCTTGAGGGTGTGATTCTACATTCAAATCATAATTGGGTGATCAATTTTACCCATAATTCTGTATGACTGTCCTCTTGATGTGATTGGCCTTCTCCAAATTCTTAGTATTTATAGTTTAAGTATTTACTTTGAGACTTTTAAAAAGGTAAGTTCTATGTAGTATGAATCTAAGGCCTGGTTTCACAGACAGGGTTTAGATTAAGCCAGGATTAGGCCATAGTTCAATTAGGACATTTAAGTAATTTTTTATTAACATGCCTTAGAATAAACATTATTGGTGTGAATCTTGAGACAAAACAAAGGCAGTGATATATTTTAATATCAGTCAGTGCAAGTTTCTTTCAGTTGAAACAGCTCAGATTTACATTTTAATCTGGGACTAGTTTTAAGCCTTGTCTTTGAAACCGGGGGTATGTAATATGAATGTAATCTGGATGTACCACTTTTATCATTTTGTCCGTCATTTGACCTGCAGCTTCAGTTGCGTCGCTTCACTACCATTAATGACTCCTTTCCCGTGGCCTCATGGGATGATATGCACACTCCATAACACTGCCGGAAATAATATGTCATCCGGGTATGCTTGGCTACTACTCTTTTCACTTATTGTCTTTTGCCCACTAGGGAAGTATGCATATTTGAATGCAGCCACTGTGTTTTTAATTATAAAAACATAAATTCAAAAAAAGAGGTGATGCACCAAGTGTACCTCTGCAGTATTTGCAACATAATTGTTTGAAAATTCCTCTGTGTTCCTCCATCTCCTGCATCTGATACAGCACATCAAAGCAGGAGCACTTTAGATACATGAATCATTCAGTAATTATGTTCAGCTTTTCTATAGCTGGCACATTGTACAGTGAGTGTTCCACCAGATGTCCTACCATGTATCAATTACATTTAGCTAAAGATGTCACAGACCAAGAGCAGAGAGGAATGGGGGGAAGTTTCAAGGATTACAAAAGACCACCCATTCACAAAAACCCACTCTTGTCTTCCATCCCTCTTTTCTTCATTTTTATGTTTTCAAACTGAATCCATTTAATGCAGAATTCAAGAATTTGCTCTATGTGCTATTCCCCTAATCAATATGCAAATATCTCTTTCCCTATCGCACTAACGCATCTTAGAAGCTGAATATGTGAGCTTGCATTGAAAGATGATGAATGTGAAATCATTCTAAAGCAAGCGAGTGCCCTGAAATTACAAACATGCCAAATGAAAACAAGTGAGAGAGGATGAGTGCAGCGTTGATGCTGATAATGCAGGGACATTAATGCTAATGATGGGATGAGGTAAATAGATCAGTTTGTTCCAACCTGTCAGGGTACGACAGACTGACATCATGCACTGTGTCTACATTTATTGCAGTCATATTTGTCTGAAGCCCCTCACACCAATGTTTACAGCAAACAATTACCAACAAGAATATATATGTGAGTAGACATAACAACTCACTTATTTGATGTGAGGTCTCATATATATGCAGGTGATAAGCAGTTGCAAGAGTGGCATATTATAAAAGTTATATTAACTTAAATTCAGATGGCAGCATTTGGAATTTATTTCAGTGCTCAAAGACATTGATGTGCTACATATAAACAAAAGCATCATGTGGTTATAATGTTGGAGAAGTAGGAGTCTACATGAAGTTTGATTTGATTACAGTTACAGACACCCTCTATCAGTTTCTATACAGACACCTTCATAATGACTCTTTTCATCTGATATCTGTGCTGACATCCACCAGGGTATTTGTGCATTTGAGAAGAAAAAATGTTAGAGAAGCAGAACATTTATTGTGACTGATGTCCCTTAGTGAGTAAACACTGTATGTCCACACTAATGTATAACATTTATTTACCACACTGCATAAATGACATGTATATAACGCAACATAATGTATAATATTGATTACAAACTTATTATATGCACTGTTGCATGCTCACACTTGTAGTATGCGTAATACATCTCCAACCCAGTTTCATGACAAGTCAATAATAATTCAACAAGGTGGTGGATCAGAAAAATCCAATATCAAACAACCTCTAATTCGTATGTATTGATATATTGGGACATTAACCAATTTCAACATATATGTGTCACGAATCAAGCCTCTGTGGCTCCCTCCGATCACCAACAGAGGGAACCGTCACCGGCGTACTAACTGTTCTTGCGGACTTCATTTCCCATCACCCCGTACCTGAGACTGATTAACTGCACAGGCGCTGATCATTATCCTGACTATTTAATCAGTGCCTACCCTAACCTCTGTGCGAAGTCTTGTTTTTGCTACTGTACTGTACATTTCTGAGCGTTTATACCTTGTTTGATTACCTGTTGCCTACCTGGATTGTTTATACCCATCTGATCATTCTCTGCCTGACTCTTTGCGGTGTGGAGTGAGGACCGCACTGTTTTCCCCTCATTTACCAGTTTCATTCAGCGCTTCAGGGAGGTTTTCAAGCACCCCGATGGTGGCAAGGAAGTGGGCGAGCAGTTATCTCTCTGTCAAGGAAGAAGTTCAGCGGCTGACTACGCACTATCCTTCCACACGCTCGCTGCTTAGACAGGGTGGTTGGATGATCCTCTCAAGCTCCTCTTCCGCAGTCTGAATTGGCCTACCGTGATGAAGGTAAATCTCTGGAACAATTAATTGATCTGGCGATTCGATAATCTCATCCGCTCTCGACGACAACCTCGTCTCTCTTCGGCTCATTACCCATCAACTGTACGCCAAGACTGAAAAGTGTGAATTTCACCAGAACACTGTATCATTCCTCGGGTATGTGATCAGCTCGGGAGGGGTAGCCATGGATGACAAAAAGGTGCAATCTGTTGTTAACTGGCTTCAACCTGCCACTTGCAGCACCCGTGACATCTATGATCATGAAGGGGAGACAATGTTCTATGGTCTTGCTGAGGACATAGTCTCCGATCGGGGCCCACAATTCACCTCCTGAGTCTGGTCTGCCTTCTGTCAAAAACTGGATATCAATGTCAGCCTCACCTCCGGTTATCACCCACAGTCCAATGGCCAGGTGGAACGATTGAACTAAGAGCTCACCTGCTTTCTCCGTTCATACTGCCATTGAAATCAGGCAGACTGGAGTCGTTATCTGTTATGGGCCGAATATACTCAGAACTCCCTCCGCAAGCCAGCCACAGGCCTCACTCCTTTCCAATGTGTTCTGGGATTCCCACCTCCCTTATTCCCATGGTCCGGGGAGCCCTCAGACTTACCTGCTGTTAATTCATGGCTTCAACGGAGTGAGGAGACCTAGAATGAGGCACATGTCCACCTTCAACGGGCTGTTCGTCGAACAAGGGAACAAGCTAATCATTATCGGCGTGCCAATCCCAACTATAAGCCGGGTCAGTAGGTCTGGCTGTCTACCTGTGATCTTCGCCTATGGCTCCCTTGCAAGAAGCTCAGTCCCAGGTACGTGGGTCCATTCAAAATTCTCAGACAAATAACTCCCGTCTCATTTCGGTTGGCTATACCCTCCAATTATCGTATCTCACCCACTTTTCATGTGTCTTTGCTTAAGCCCGCTGGTGGTTGGAGAGGAGCGGAGGACCAGGAGGAGGCTGGTGACCAGGGAGCTCCTCCCACATCGTGGACGGCGAGGAGGCATATCGAGTTCACGAGATCCTGAATTCTCATCGCCGGGGCAGCTTACTCAAGTATTTAGTGGACTGGGAGGGGTATGGTCCGGCGGAGCGGTCCTGGGTCAACGCAGAGGACATTCTAGATCCCTCTCTTACCAATGACTTTCATAGGATACATCCGGATAAACCAGCCCGAGACTCCGTGGAAGACCCCGGCATCGTCTGCCTCCTCGCATCAGAAGCCGCTCGCAGGGAGGGGGCTCTGTGACGAATCAAGCCTCTGTGGCTCCCTCTGATCACCACCAGAGGGAACCGTCTCCGGAGTATTAACTGTTCTTGCAGACTTCATTTCCCATCACCCCATACCTGAGACTGATTACCTGCACAGGTGCTGATCATTATCCTGATTATTTAATCAGTGCCTACCCTAACCTCTGTGCGAAGTCTTGTTTTTGCTACTGCTGACATTTCTAAGCATTTATATCTTGTTTGATTACCTGTTGCCTACCTGGATTGCTTATACCCATCTGATCGTTCTCTGCCTGCCTCTTTGACCTTGCCTGCCTATTGGATTTGTTCTATTCTCTGTCTGCCGCCTGCCTCGACCCTTTGCACGGACTCGGGCTATGATTCTGCCTTGCCTACGTTGCCCTTGAATACTGTTGATTTAACTTTGCCTGTCTGACTCATACTGTTTGTTAATAAAGCTGCACATGGATCCCAACGTCACTGAATCATCATTACAATATGTATATTGAATTAAACATTTTAAACTTGCACCACATTATTATTATTATTATTTATTTTTAGATTGTATGTGTTTATTCTGTTTATTCATGTGGTATTAATTTTGTTTTAAAGTCTAAAATTTGATTTGGAAAACTCTGCAGAAATCCTGTTAAATGAAAAGGGACAAATACTTTATTAAGTAAGGGATAATGTACAAACCGGTTTTAAAATCTTACCAGTATGTTACCATTACAGTGTTCAAAACCATCGTCACAAAATGGCAGCAGCTACGTTTGTATGAAATGAGAGAGTGAGTCTGTGATACCAGGATGGCATAATTCAATAATTGTACGCATAATATTGAATTGAGTTATATTATATTAGCTAACCAAACGCAAAGCTTATACCAAGAAAAACTGTTCCAAGCAAGAGTGTAGCGCCGACAAATATGTATATTGAATTAAACATTTTAAACTTGCACCACATTATTATTATTATTAATAAAACTCTGCAGAAAACTCTGCAGAAATCCTGTTAAATGAAAAGGGACAAATACTTTATTAAGTAAGGGATAATGTACAAAGCGGTTTTAAAATCTTACCAGTATGTTACCATTACAGTGTTCAAAACCATCGTCACAAAATGGCAGCAGCTACGTTTGTATGAAATGAGAGAGTGAGTCTGTGATACCAGGATGGCATAATTCAATAATTGTACGCATAATATTGAATTGAGTTATATTATATTAGCTAACCAAACGCAAAGCTTATACCAAGAAAAACTGTTCCAAGCAAGAGTGTAGCGCCGACATCAGGTGCCCGGATGAGCCTGTGTTATCAGCTTTTATCGGTTGCTATCGAGGGATAACAAACCTCGGAATGTCATGACTGACCAATCAGAAACAAGTATTCCAGGGAGCCGTGTAATAATACACTGTAAAGTCATTCTCTCTTCCTTGTTACTGAAACAGCTGCCTCCTTGTGGTACTTACACTGATGATGAAAACAGACTGCAATTTGGACCCATATGTACAATGACAGCCTAAATAATGTATAGCCTTAAAAATGACCACATAAATGAATCAGAATCTTAACCAAATGCTGTATATCATCAGATTCACAAATGCTGGAAATGACAGGGCCTTCATTCAGAAACCATTTGTATCCAAGGCCAACACAAAGATGCATAACCTGGTCTGAGGTGTAATGCTCAACATCACAGATTTCTGGATGCCTGGTTAAGTGATATTTGCTGCCAGAAGGCAGGATGGAAAGGGACACGCATGGTGTGCCACCCCTTGGAATGCTTTTCATCCATCATGGTGCAAGGGAACAGGGAGATGCTCTGTTAATATCGGTCAGGCTCTCTCCCAATGGAGCCTGGCAAGAGCACTTCCTCTGAGTCTGATATTAGCAGCTCTCCTAATTTGTCACTGTGATGAGACTGAGGCTATGTGGAACATTGTGTGGATTGATGTCCTGTTCAAGAATCAGTCTGATGCCAGGACCGAGCCAAGCAAAAACTCTGGCTCCAGCTTTAGAGGACTTTATTTTGCACAACATTAAAGTGTTTGTAGAGCACTGAAGGAATTAATTTCAATTGCTTGCAGCTTTTAACAGCACTACACAGAGCATACAAAAACCTCAAGTAGGTTCAAATTAAGACCAAAAGTGTCCATTTGATGAGAATATGATGTGGCTTACTTGCTAAAATGCAATCAATTACTGAGTACAAATGTTTTAGATACTTAAACAACTTAAACGTACATATTACTTTAGAGTCTCTGAAGATTTTTTTTTTGGAAAATGAAGTAAAGCTTTTCACCCTGCAGAAAGAAAAGCTGAACATTTCTACTTTAAGCTTTCTGCTTTTCTATTGAAGCATGACTGTCTCATATTGACAAAAAGCAATCTATTCTAAGCACCTAGAAAAAAACCGTGCTAAGAAGAGCAGTAAAATTACTACAGATGTAACACATTTAGCTATAACGTATGCAACGTTGAACTTTTATTTCATTTTATTTGTTATTGTATATTTATTTATCTCACACTTTGCTGTAAATGTGACACATTTATCT
The DNA here is from genome assembly GCF_001515645.1 of Sinocyclocheilus grahami. Classification (NCBI taxonomy): domain Eukaryota; kingdom Metazoa; phylum Chordata; class Actinopteri; order Cypriniformes; family Cyprinidae; genus Sinocyclocheilus; species Sinocyclocheilus grahami. The sequence goes on from NW_015505558.1 coordinate 444,501, forward strand.
GCTACGAGTTACATTTGTTTTGAAATCTTACAACCTACCCCACTACTGGATTGACAATGGACATCTGTTAAAGTTTTGTACATTACTTTATTTTGATAATCAAATGTTCTTGTTGAAAATTATTTTTAGATGAGATCTCATCAACATCTTCCATTTCATTTTAAGCATTTTAATAAAAACGCATGACTGTCTCATATTGACAAAAAGCAATCTATTCTAAGCACCTAGAAAAAAACCGTGCTAAGAAGAGCAGTAAAATTACTACAGATGTAACACATTTAGCTATAACGTATGCAACGTTGAACTTTTATTTCATTTTATTTGTTATTGTATATTTATTTATCTCACACTTTGCTGTAAATTTGACACATTTATCTGCTACGAGTTACATTTGTTTTGAAATCTTACAACCTACCCCACTACTGGATTGACAATGGACATCTGTTAAAGTTTTGTACATTACTTTATTTTGATAATCAAATGTTCTTGTTGAAAATTATTTTTAGATGAGATCTCATCAACATCTTCAAGCTTTCTGCTTTTCTATTGAAGCATGACTGTCTCATATTGATAAAAAGCAATCTATTCTAAGCACCTAGAAAAAAACCGTGCTAAGAAGAGCAGTAAAATTACTACAGATGTAACACATTTAGCTATAACGTATGCAACGTTGAACTTTTATTTCATTTTATTTGTTATTGTATATTTATTTATCTCACACTTTGCTGTAAATGTGACACATTTATCTGCTACGAGTTACATTTGTTTTGAAATCTTACAACCTACCCCACTACTGGATTGACAATGGACATCTGTTAAAGTTTTGTACATTACTTTATTTTGATAATCAAATGTTCTTGTTGAAAATTATTTTTAGATGAGATCTCATCAACATCTTCCATTTCATTTTAAGCATTTTAATAAAACAATTACATTTTTAGACAATTACATTCCAAACAGGTGTGCAAATTGCACTGAGTGCATCAGACTGGTGGAAAATGGATGGACTTATTACAAAGTAAACAACTCAGCCACTCAGACATCATCACCGTCATCCCTTTTTGTCACGTCCCAATGACCACATTCTAAATTAATTTAAAATGACTTAAAACACAAAATGATCTGAGCTGTTTTATGCAGATCAATTAAAGCTGCACTACTGTGCCTGCCGCCATCAACAGACTTGCTATTTGTACTGAGAACTGATGAGTAATGAATTGAAAAGTACAAAATATTATAGTATTTGGTTATGTTTTTTTTTAGACAATTACATTCCAAACAGGTGTGCAAATTGCACTGAGTGCATCAGACTGGTGGAAAACGGATGGACTTATTACAAAGTAAACAACTCAGCCACTCAGACATCATCACCGTCATCCCTTTTTGTCACGTCCCAATGACCACATTCTAAATTAATTTAAAATGACTTAAAACACAAAATGATCTGAGCTGTTTTATGCAGATCAATTAAAGCTGCACTACTGTGCCTGCCGCCATCAACAGACTTGCTATTTGTACTGAGAACTGATGAGTAATGAATTGAAAAGTACAAAATATTATAGTATTTGGTTTCTTGTTAAATGCAAATGCTGTCCACGTGTACACAAAAGCGTACTGATTTGTTTATTTTCAGTTATTATATATATATATATATAAATATACATACACATCTCTGAGAATTAAATAGGTTTCAAAAATTGCTATCTTCATTATTGTCTACAAAAAAGTGCCCTTTCTGATTACTGAATTAAAATAATAATTTTTCATGTTGAATGTTGCCATGAATTTTCACTAGTCTTTTAAAAAATATATATTGTTCAATGTATGCATGCAGATATGGGATATAATATTCATGTTTCATATACAGTATATTCAGCTGAGACTGAAACAGCTGAGACAGCTTAGACCAGGGGTAGGCAAGTTCGGTCCTACAGAGCCGCAGTCCTGCAGAGTTCAGCACCAATCCTAATCAGACACACGTGAACAAGCTAATCAATGTTTTCAGGACTACTAAGGCTACAGGCAGATGAGTTTTTTTCAGGGTTGGAGCTGAACTCTGCAGGACTGCGGCTCTCTAGGACCAAACTTGCCTACCCCTGGCTTAGACATGACACTTTTTCAACGTCATACAGTCATGTGATTCAAAGCTTCATAATGAGACACTGGAGTTTATTCCCAAGAAAGATATATAAATGAGCACCGGGCACTGTGAGGAACACATTCAGATAAGATACCCTGCAACCTAACAACACCTGGTATTTGTCTTCAATGCTCAAATCAAATTATATATGTGTGCCAAGGATGGGTAGCATACACACTTTTGGCTCTTGGTATTTAATTTTTTAAAACATAGTTAACTCAAAGCAGTCAGCACATGTACAGTTGCATCTCAAATAAATTAGAATGCTGTGGAAAAGTTCATTTATTTCAGTAATTCAACTCAAATTGTGAAACTCGTGTATTAAATAAATTCAATGCACACAGACTGAAGTAGTTTAAGTCTTTGGTTCTTTTAATTGTGATGATTTTGGCTCACATTTAACAAAAACTATCTCAACCAATTAGAATACTTCATAAGACCAATAAAAAAAACATTTTTAGTGAATTGTTGGCCTTCTGGAAAGTATGTTCATTTACTGTACATGTACTCAATACTTTGTAGGGCCTCCTTTTGCTTTAATTACTGCCACAATTCGGCGTGACATGGAGGTGATCAGTTTGTGGCACTGCTGAAGTGGTATGGAGGCCCAGGTTTCTTTGACAGTGGCCTTCAGCTCATCTGCATTTTTTGGTCTCTTGTTTCTCATTTTCCTCTTGACAATACCCCATAGATTCTCTATGGGGTTCAGGTCTGGTGAGTTTGCTGGCCAGCCAACCAACACCATGGTCATTTAACCAACTTTTGGTGCTTTTGGCAGTGTGGGCAGGTGCCAAATCCTGCTGGAAAATGAAATCAGCATCTCCATAAAGCTTGTCAGCAGAAGGAAGCATGAAGTGCTCCAAAATTTCTTGGTAAACGGGTGCAGTGACGTTGGTTTTCAAAAAACACAATGGACCAACACCAGCAGATGACATTGCACCCCAAATCATCACAGACTGTGGAAACTTAACACTGGACTTCAAGCAACTTGGGCTATGAGCTTCTCCACCCTTCCTCTAGGACCTTGGTTTCCAAATGAATTACAAAACTTCAAAAGTTTCAAATACAAAAGTTCTTCTTCTCCTTAGCCCAGGTAAGACGCCTCTGACATTGTCTGTGGTTCAGGAGTGGCTTAACAAGAGGAATACGAAAACTGTAGCCAAATTCCTTGACACGTCTGTGTGTGGTGGCTCTTGATGCCTTGACCCCAGCCTCAGTCCATTCCTTGTGAAGTTTACTCAAATTCTTGAATCGATTTTGCTTGACAATCCTCATAAGGCTGCGGTTCTCTCGGTTGGTTGTGCATCTTTTTCTTCCACACGTTTTCCTTCCACTCAACTTTCTGTTAACATGCTTGGATACAGCACTCTGTGAACAGCCAGCTTCTTTGGCAATGAATGTTTGTGGTTTACCCTCTTTGTGAAGGGTGTCAATGATTGTCTTCTGGACAACTGTCAGATCAGCAGTCTTCCCCATGATTGTGTAGCCTAGTGAACCAAACTGAGAGACCATTTTGAAGGCTCAGGAAACCTTTGCAGGTGTTTTGAGTTGATTAGCTGATTGGCATGCCACCATATTCTAATTTGTTGAGATAGTGAATTGGTGGGTTTTTGTTAAATGTGAGCCAAAATCATCACAATTAAAAGAACCAAAGACTTAAACTACTTCAGTCTGTGTGCATTGAATTTATTTAATACACAAGTTTCACAATTTGAGTTGAATTACTGAAATAAATGATCTTTTCCACGACATTCTAATTTATTGAGATGTACACCTTCTGACGTGTAAAGCAAAGATATTAAACAAAACAAGCCTAAATGTCTTAAAAATTAAAATGTGAAATAAATCAAGTGTGTATGAGTGCACTCAGCCAGGTTTGTAAAAAACAACGACCTCACTGAAGCCAAGGACTCTGGTCCACCTCCTGGAGTAAGATGGATTCAGCAGCCTAGAATGGGCCCTGGATTATCTCTGCCGAACAGCAGCGGATGAGAAAGAAAGGATATGGGGCTCTCCCGTCTCTCAGGGAGGTTGAAAAATGAGTGAGCAAGATACTATTTATCCTTTAATTCGCGAGGGGTGGCCTGGCTCGGCCTGCGATAAGCCGGCAGTGATCAACTTCCTTTGAGTTTGGACGTGATCGAGTGACCTGCCCCCACCTAAGCAATACACGCTTAAACATGCGCACACAGTTATCGTTCCGCTAGCCAACTTCCCATCCAGCTCCGGCTCCATGCAACCTTAAGCCCTCTGTTTGGAAGCGAACAAGTATGAGATGTGACTACCTCTCACTGCTGCATGTTTAGTGTTGAAGAAAAGTGACTGAAAAATTTGAAAGCACACACTCATGCAGCACGGGCATATGTTCGGTGTAATGATTTATGAAATGGAAGTGCTTCATACACAGCTGGACGTGCTGTGAGCTGGATAGAGTGCAACTTTTTTTGCTAACATTGTTCGGAAGCACATTTATTTTAATTTTATTTGTTTTTAGCTTTATGTTGTCACTGAGGGAGATTTACTAAAAATGAATGGCACCCACTGAGAGTGTTTTTTCCCCATTATTTTAGCAGCTGATTCACTAAAGAAATTACGCAAATGTGGAATGGCAAATTTGCAATTTGAATGCAGTTAACTTGGTTGTGGAGAATATAGAAGACTACATTGATTTGGCGTACATTATTGGGACTGTAGAGCATCACTGCACCACTGCACTCCAGACACCATCAGCTCTTTAAATTACAGAAATACACAAAATTCTGTTTACCACCTACTTTCTACAGGCATAAATAGTACAACATTAAAGAGGACCTATTATGCCCCTTTTTACAAGATGTAATATAAGTCTCAGGTGTCCCCAGAATGTGTCTGTGAAGTTTCAGCTCAAAATACCCCACAGATCATTTATTATATCATACATCTTTTCAACATAAGCATGTCATACAGGTTTAGAAGAACTTGAGGGTGAGTAAATTGTGACTGAATTTCCATTTTTGGTTGAACTACACTGTAAAATCTTGCTGTAAAAACACAGGGAATTTTCTACAGTAACGTACCTTTCTATGTAAATACAGTTAAATGATGATAACACAATGTTAACAGCTTACTGTTCAGTCTTACGGTAGCTACAGTATTTTTTTAGTCAGACGTGCAACGTTGTTGCTTGTGCCCACTCATAACTCATCTGAGCAAAACCATGGCACATCAACTCCCATCAACAGTTAAGAGGTGTGCACTCATGCAGGTTTAAAATTACTGATCAACAATGTTTTATTAACAAGAGAAAGAAGAATAAGAAGCAGAATTAAAGACGATTTTTGCACCACCTATTTGCTGCCAGCATCTGTAAATTCTACTCACCGATTTAGGTAAGTGTGATTTTTTTAATTTTCATATCCAGTGAATGGTCACCAAATTAGGAAACTAAGTTAGCTAGCTTGTTCATTCGAGTTTAACTTTTGTTATTTTGCAGTCTAACCAAATGTTCATGGCATGTGTTATCATCCATTGCTTTTTTATTTTGTGTAAAACCTATGTGATAGAATGGGCTTTATTTTACCATTTGTTGTGGGGTTTATTGAAATGTGCGCTAAAGTTACCAGTTATAATTATACCGCAATCATTTTATTATTCTGTCAGAGAGAACCTTAAAGATTGTCTGTGTTGGTCTAGTAAGATTATTTTGGTGTTACGGTGTGTGTATAGGCTGATATCCATATTTCATACTGTTTCTGAACATTAACTATAATTGTTGTCTGCATCAGTTGCTGGTGACAAAGTCACAATTGGAGATTGGATGATCAATATTGAAAGCCACATCATGTGATGGCATCCAGCAAAGCTTCATCACAGAACTTGCTGCAGCTTTTGCCAGCTACTGCCTTCAACTTACAAAACCAAGAGCAAGCTACAAGGACATTGGAGTTTGTTCAAAGGTAAATATTGTAAAAAAAAATGCCCTCTCTTCCCAGCTTCAGAAATTGTCGTTCTCTCTTTTTACCTCCTACCCCACCTCTATCTTTCTTTAGTTCTCTCAAACACAGTAGGATCCCAATTAATCTTTACTTGCCGCACCTAACATTCCATATTTCTCTATTATTACATTTTAGGCACTTCATTGGTGTGAACCACGAGAGGGAAACAAAGGCCAGCCAAGTGACGGTGGTGTCGAAGAAGACAAGGCTAGGTTTTACAAAAATCTTATGAACTTTGAGTGGGACAGTATTTAGCAAGCTGAAGTCACATGTTCTGCAACTACATGTTCATGTCAAGTCATAGCATTTTGTTCTGTTCAGTCCAGTCTCACTGGTGAAGTGGAAACAGTGTCATTAATAATGTTTTGATAAAAGCCTAATGATTTAAAGCCATCTCTTGTCTGAGCAAATTGTGTTCAAATAATTTTAAGTTGTATTTAATTTTATAATGTAAAGTTTAACCCTTTATAGGGCACTCATTGAAATACTTGGAAATTCAAAATTTCAACCCTGGAGTGTTACTGGAGGTTATTACAAGACCTTTGAACTTTTGTGACTTAAAAATAAAATAAAAAATATATATAATAATTTTTATGTTGCAAATCAAGGTCAATGAAATTACCATATATGGTTCCTCACCGGTCTATGGTAATTTTTTCCCCCAAAATGTGTATATATTTAAAATATAAGATACATATATAAAATATAAATAAATACATAACACATATATAAAATTCATAGAATATTTATTTAAGAATATTTTTTCTTTTATTTAGGAACATTTCATCTTTTTGTGTGTCAAAGTCACTTAAGCAACTACTTCTTTGACAAACTAGTTTTTGCATGGAGTGTCCAGGTTGTGGGTAAGTGGGATGAAGTCGGGGTCTGCCACGTCGTCGTCTTCCACATCTGAGCCCTCATCGTCACTGATGGTGGGGTCAGCTGGCACAACAACAATCGACCTCTTTCCATAGACCTGAGTAGACAGCTGCAAAAGAAAAGCAAGTATGTTTTTGAGTCAATATCTGTTACGGGGCGACAGAGACGTGAGACGTGCGGATCCATTTGCATGCTTTTATTAAAAGGCGTGGTCATGAAACAGGCATGGGTCGATACACAGCAAACAGTAATAGAAGAGGCAAGATGAAGAGTAATCCAAAGGCTAGCGTGGGTCTGAGATCGGCGAACAATGTCCAGAGAGGTAGGCAATAGAAGAATCCAAGACAGGCAGGAGATCAGGAAACAGGCAATCAGGGACCAAACTAGACGTGACTAGACTAGAACTAGGAACTAGCCAAAACTCTGAAATGGCTCTGTAACGTAGCTATCACACGATGAGCGATAAGCACTAAACCATACTCGGCAGTGAATGGTTGTTTGAGACTGATTCTTATAGTGGGTGTAATGGGGCCAGGTCCACGTGGAAGTGGAGAGACCGGGGACTGAAGCAGAGCCGGCAGGGCAGGGCACCCAGGCGGAGCAGAGAACCAGGGTGATGCCGGCGGAGAGCATCACAGCAGAGCAAATGGGTCTGAAGATCCCCACGGCAGAGCAGAAGACCTCCAGAGCAGGACAGAAGACCACCAGGCTGGCGCAGACGGCGCAGAAGACCACCACGGAGGAGCAGAAGACCACCAGGCCAGAGCAGACGGAGCAGAAGCCCACCAGGGTGGAGCAGACGGATCAGGAGACCATGGCAGAGACGGAGACCTAGGCAAAGCAGAGACAGACAACACATACAGAGTATTCACGGCCCCAAGGGCCGAGGCAGTGAACTCAAAAAGTTCATCCATAGTCTCCCTGGTGACCACTGAATGGGTAGACAGTTCAAAATCTGGCTCATTGATAGAGACTGGACAGGCAGACAGTTCATAAGCAGACTCACTGGCTGAGACTGGACAGGCAGACCATTCAAAATCAGTCTCATTGGTCGAAACAGGACTGACATATGGCTCAAAACTAGACTTCTTGACTGAAACAGGATAGGTAGACAGTTCATTAGTGGTCTCTTGGGAAATGACAGGGGTAATGGGACAGACATAGAGTGTTTTTGTGGTTTCTGGGCTCATGATAGACAGAGTTAAGAGGTCAAAGGTGGATCTTTGGGCTGTGACAGGGCCACCGGGGTAAAGGTGGGGTGCATCTGATCTCATGACAGTTGGGATCGAGTGTTCAGAGGCGGGTTCCCTGGACGTGACAGAGAGTTCAAGCTCTGAGACATGTGGGGAAATAGAACAGACTGATGGTTCGTAATTCGACTCACAGATTGAATCCGGCAGAACAGACACTTTGAAACCAGACACACTAGGCAAGACTAAACAGACAAATGATTCAGCATTAAGCTCACAGACTGAAACTGAACTGATAAACATTTCATTAGCAAAATCTGAAACTGGACGGACTAACAGTTCACACTCGGGGTCATTGGCGGAAACTGGACAGACAGGAACATCATCATCAGACACATTGACACACAATTCAGAATCATGAGCATTGATGTGAACTGGACTGACTAGACAGACAGACGGTTCAACAGGTTGACACACTTGGAGAGACTGAGCAAGGTGACAGCTTATAATTTGACTCACTGACCGGGATAGGCAAGATGGATGATTCAACAGAGATGTTTGTGGAGACAACACGGGTAGAGAGTTCATATTTAGATTCATTGATTGGGACTGGCAAGACAGAGTATTCACAACCAGCCTCCTCGGCTGGATCGGAACAGGACTATAATTGGCCTCCATAGCCATAACAAGGCAGGCAGGGGATTCACTAACGGCCCCCATAGCCGTTACAGGACAGGACATTAGTTCACAGACAGCCTCCATAGACGTGACAGGACATTAAGTGAGTTCATCGACGGCCTCCATAGCCGTGACAGGACAGGTAGAGAGTTCACAGACGGCCTCCTTGGCCGGAACAGAACAGGACGAGAGTTCACAAGTGAATACTACTGACACCTCTGGAGGTTCTGCAGCAGATGCCGCCACCTCTGGAGGTTCTACAGTAGTAGCATCAGGAAAGGGATAGAGTTCATTAACGTCCTCCTTAACAGGACAGGTACAGTATTCATCTACGGTTCCTTCGACCGTGACATGACAGGCTGAAAGTGTATTGTTGGGCGCCTCCACCATGCCAGGAGCTGAAGCGGGCGCCGCCGCCTCAGGGGGTTCTGCAGCCTCAGCTGCCACCTCTGGAGGATCTGGAGCGAGCACTGCCATCTCAGGAGGTTCCGTGGTAGTGTACGCAGCCCAAACACACCAAAAAGCAATCCCCATCATGGGAAGCGCTTCAGATAGGGGAATCATTTCAGGAACAGGAGGGCTAGAGTGAGTGGGTTTGGGGATACCAGCTGCGCGTGCAGACACCAGTGGTGCATTCCTCACACTGGATACCAGACTGGAATACCGAAGGACTGACCTTGATAATCTGGGTGCAACAGACAGGACGTGACAAGACTCTGGAAGATCAGCTGTGATGTGATGTGACTCTGGATGATCTGCTGTGATGTGACGTGACTCTAGATGATCAGCTGTGATGTGACGTGACTCTGGATGATCAGCTGAGATGTGACGTGACTCTGGATGATCAGCTGGGATGTGACGTGACTCTGGATGAACAGCTGAGACGTGACAAGACTCTAGAATATCAGCTGTGACATGACGAGACTCTAGAAGATCACCTGAGATGTGATGAGACTCTGGACAAACAGCTGAGATGTGACGAGGCTCTGGGAGATTAGTTGTGACATGATGAGGCCCTGGGAGATCATCTGTGACGTGACGAGGCTCTGGGAGATCAGTTGTGACGTGACGAGTGTCACGGACCACTGAGAGAAGACAAGGTAAGATCCAAGTGCAGTTTATTAAAGTATAAATAAACAGAACAGAACAAAAACATGGCAAAAGGTAATCCAAAACACAGGGAACAGATAACACGGTGTAACTTTAGACAACATCAGACATCAGATGACAAATACAATACTGCAGCAACGACAGACAGAGTGAGCATGGTATATATATAGATGGGATGATGAGTAAATGGCTAACAGGTGCTAATGATCAGACAGAATGACAGACAAGGGACTATGGGAAATGGAGTTCACAACATATAACACAAAAACAGGAGAGCACCCTCAAGTGGCCAGTCCAGGGCACCACAACCAGACACTGTGACATTACCCCCCTCTACGGAGCAGATACCAGACGCTCCACCAGAAAACATAAAAGTTCAGGAGGGAGGTGGAGCTGAGGCGGCCCAGGGGGAGGGATGGCGGGCCAGGACCATGCAAAGGAAGGGGGTCAGGGGACAGAGGTAGACCAGGGTATGAGAGCGGAACCGGCTTGGTGGAAAGCCAAGGTGGGGCCGGCAGGACGAACCAGCAGGGCCCCAACCATACAGGAACCCCAGCAGATAGACAGGACGGAGCCGGAGGAGTGAGCCAGTGAGGCTCCTGCCAAACCAGAACCCAGGCAGGCAACCAGAGCAGAGCCGGAATCCTGTCAGGCAACACTGGTGGGACAGAAAACCCTGAAAACAAGAGCAGAGAGAGTTTAGTACAAGCCTCAACGGCTGCAACAGGACAAGCCAATTGCTCCGTAACGGTCCCTGTGAGCTCCCGGACTGGAGTGACTTCCTTAATGAGCTCTGAGAGCTCCCGAACTGGAGCAGGCTCTGAAGTGGACTCTGTGAGCTCCCGGACTGGAGCGGGCTCTGAAGTGGACTCCGTGAGCTCCCGGACTGGAGTGAGCTCCTTAATGAGCTCTGTGGGCTCCCGGACTGGAGCGGGCTCTGTGAGCTCCCGGACTGGTGCTGGCTCTGGAGCGGGCTCTGTGAGCTCCCGGACTGGAGTGACTTCCTTGATGAGCTCTGTGGGCTCCCGGACTGGAGTGGGCTCTGGAGTGGGCTCTGTGAGCTCCCGGACTGGAGCGGGCTCTGGAATGGGCTCTGTGAGCACCACAACCAGACACTGTGACAACGAGGCTCTGGCAGATCAGCTTAGACTTGACTTGACTCAGCAATGGAAGCTGTGACTTGACTTGACTCATGAAGATCAGCTGTGACTTGACTTAACTCATGACAATCAACTGTGACTAGACTTTACTCAGGAAGATCAGCTGTGAGTTGACTTGACTCAGGAAGATCAATTGTGACTTGACTTCACTCATGACGATCAACTGTGACTTGACTTGACTCATGAAGGTCCACTGTGACTTGACTTGATTCAGGATGGGCAGCTGTGACATAAAGGGGCGCTGTTGTGTCCGCTATTTTGTGAGTGTGCTCTTGTGCATATTAAGCCCACTTTGAGTTATTTGTGAAGGAAAACAGTAACGGTGAAGTGCAGATCTCCTGAAAACAAAGAATATTGACATATAAATTGTAAATATAAGAAGTGGTACCACTTATTTTAGCAGTAATAAGGCTGACAGTAAAAATAAACACCAATATATGCCATAATAATATAAACCGAGTTAGTAGTAATTATAATAATAATAAGACAATCTGTTATAAGTTACACATATTTAACTATTTATGGTTTTATCATTTAAATAAATTGCTTAAGTTTCCCACTGGATCACTGTATAATGTTATGCAAACATGTGGCAACATCCAATGCACTATTGAGTACTATTGTCCTACATTAATGCATTAAGTGAAAAATAGCACTATTAGTACTGGTGGTACCACTTATTTTAGCACTAATGAGGCTCACAGTAAAAATAAACAGCAATATACGCCATTTAAGTATAATAAAAACTGTTATAAGGTCATAAAACTGACCAAAATTACACATATTTCACTATTTATGGCTTGATCATTTCAATAAATGGTTTAAGTTTCCCACTGGATCAGTATATAATGTTATACAAACCTGTGTCAACATTCAATGCACTATTAAATACTATTGTCCCATGTTATAATGCATTATTTGTAAAAAAATAAAAATTAAAAAATTAAAAAAAACACTAGGGATGCACCGATACCACTTTTTCCAGTACTCGCCCGATACAATACTTTTATTTTTGGTACTTGCCGATACAGAGTACCGATACCAATATTTTTATTGCATTTGTAAATTTTTTTAATATTGGGTACAGAAACCAAAAGAGTATGTATAATATTAGTTGGTTAACTTCATTTATCAAATAGATACAGTCAAACCAAAATTTAACAACCTTCAACATTTCTCACATTATCACAGTTTATTCGCTATAGTTTAGAAAATGGTAATAAAATATAATAAGAACTCAGAGTTAAACTGTGTCAGAAGAAATTCAGCTTGATAATGTTAGATAGCTTTGATAGAAAGGTATGTAATAGATTACAATCAACCAAAAATTAGACAGCTGTTAGTATGACAGTATTTACACAACTATCAATACTTAGTCGTGCAGCCCTTAGCCTTAATGACAGCATATAGTCTCCTGGGCATGCTGTCAACAAGCTTCATGCAAACCTGAACTTCAGTTTATTCTGAAGTCGGTCTGAATAATTTTTGGTCCCAAATTTGTATACATTTTACTGGTAGTCCACTGTATGAAGAATTTTTGGGTATGATTTGTCACAGTTTACTTTATTTTGTTATCCTCACTTGCATAAATGAACTATAGTGTCCTGTACCCACTAGTAAAAAAATATAAAAAATTATATCTGGTGTAAGGGAAACAGGTCAATTTAGCTCAAAGGGAATCATTTAAGATTTTAAAGGGAACTCCACCAATAATATGTAAGGGAATTAGGACAGAATCACTGTTTTACGGCTGATCACTGAGACGGCCAGCGAGTCATTGAACGAGCCATATGACATCAATTCTGCAATGGATATTTATATCCAAAATATAGTGAAAACACTATTAATTAGCACCAGGTGGCGTTTCTCCTCATGATTTTGGAGGAGATGGCGTGTAAGCCAGAGCACACTCAAAAAGCGCTAAGAAGCGCTGGCTAAAAAGCATACAGTATAACTAAAAAGCCGCATGGCTGAAAAGCATATAACTAAAAAGCATGACTAGAAGAGAAAAGCTAAAAGCTAGCCACAAAAAGTTAAAAGCTAGACACAAAAAGCAAAGTTTGATGGTGTGCTGAGTATTTAAACCGGGCTGTTTAACACACCCCTAATGGTGCCTCGACCAATTGTAGCTCGGGGGGTTGCAATGTTTCTCCTCATTCATAAATCAAATGTTCTCTTATCAGTCACATGGCCCGCGTTTTTCCTACTCTTGCCGAGTATAGTTTGGACATGATTTCTATAACAAGAATATGATACATTTAACAAAAAATAGATTGGAAGAAACGTTTCAAGCAAGAAGATTCAAACTCACACATACCAAACATGAATACGAACCATTAAGCTATTCAATAGTTATTAAAAATACATACACAATAATTGATTAAGACCTGATAAGTCACATGTGGGTTACATACATGATGTGGAGTTATATATATAGCAATGGTTAGTTGCTCGAGTCCTTTTAGTGTCATTTAGGTGCATGGAAAGGCAGTTTCCGTGCCATTCTGTGAATGTATGAAGACCAGAGATTAAGAGGT
>NW_015505558.1:458751-462253 GCF_001515645.1 Sinocyclocheilus grahami
ATATATATATATGATTAGTTGCTCAGGTCCTTTTAGTGTCATTTAGATGCATACTCACATGGAAATGCAGTTTCTGTGCCATTCTCTGAACATAAGGACATGTGTTCTGTGTCTCCTAAGTGGGGGGAAAAGTCAATCCGAAGAGCTTGTGATCACTATCACATGTTTCCATGTGCTGGTCACGCTGTGCATCTCTTTTGACCATTATTCTTGATAACTTGTCCCCAAAATTGACAATCTCCTTGGAATTGTCAATAAGTGTTCTTTTGTTTTAATGTTGAAAGCTGTTATGTGAAAGAGTTGGTTAGGCTTGCTTCAGACTGGCTAGGGTCTGATTTATGACATCCTGTTGTCTTGGGCCTCTTGTGGAATTTTTGTGCTCCTAATGTTTCAACCATGTTTTGACCAAATCTTAGATTGTCTGATTCGGTCTGATACCCTACACTGGTCTCTGAATAATTTTTGGTTTGACTGTATATCCTTCGGTTATTTTCACACTTAATTATGCCCATTAAAATGTATTTTACAAGTTTTTGTTACGTTCACTGTTAATTTTTTTTGCTCTGTGGTACATCATCTTTAATTTTATAGCATTAGAGCTGCTCCATTGCAGCAGCTTAGTACTGTAATCATGCGCTTTGCTGTAACAATGAAGGGAACAACTCGCCATAAATCTCCTAACAGTGATATTTTCAGAAATAGAAGTCGCGTTTTTTCATCTGAAACGTGCTGTGATTTATATTCCAAAGCCACTCATATAATGCAGAAACGCTCAAGCAAGAAAAACAGGTAGTTGTACTGATGCAGAATAGTACAGCCTAGCGCATTTCACACAGACTAGATTCACTTTTGCCAGAAAGTCATGTATGCCTAAGGTTGAAAATAAATGATGTTTATAGTGAATGCCCCTATAAATGGTCTTATTTTTACGATTTAGTTTTAATCCAAATGATGCGTGTGCTAAGTGAGCGAACATCAAAGATCACACAACAGAAGTGCGCACGCTCTCTCTGTCTCTCTCTCTCTCCCTACCGTTAAGTAACTTGTGCATTGTTTTACTTACTTGTTTTTGACATATCCGACCGAACTACAAGCTTTCCAGTGATGTCTGTGAGAAAGGTATATTCACTCGCCGCCGCGCACTCAATCCACTCAGCGTGCTTTGTTTATCAGCTCAGGCAGATCAGCTATAAAGGCGTTAATACTGAATGTTTAACATTATATTCATTGCATACATATACTTCGTAGTAGACATCAGGCAGATCAGCTATAAAGGCGTTAATACTGAATGTTTAACGTTATATTCATTGCATACATATACTTCGTAGTAGACATCCTTAACTCCATTCTGCTGTCTGTTGTTCTGTAGTCGGTGTTTCATTGTCTGAATATGGCACTTAACACATGCTGTGTGGTATCGGCGTTTGGTATCGGGGCATTTTAATGAGTACGAGTACAGGAGCTCAGTATCGGGCCCGATACCGATACCAGTATTGGTGCATCCCTAAAAAAAACCCTAAGTATGTCTTACTAGACGTGCGTATGTCTAGTCACTTGCGCTAGTCTTACCTGAACGGGGCATATGATCAAATATGATTACACCATTTTTCATGCCACAACATTCACTAATTTCTAGAAATCCTACGCAAACAACATCTATCTCAACATTCCGTATTTATGGGAGTAGGTAGGAGCGTAGATCCGTAATTCACTATTTCCAGAATGACGCTGAAGTTTAAAATGCCCTGGGCAACTCCTGATTGGTCAGATGCCATGGTGTCACTATCTGTGACATAGACTGATATCCATCGATTGGCTGGGAGAAATCCACGTGCTTATACGAGCTCACGGAGAGACATGTAAACGCCATTGTGAATGTTCCAAAGTTACCAAATATGGTTATTCGCCCGATAAAGGGTTAATTAATTAGCTTTTAGCAGTGTTACAATGTTATGGTCACATTCTAGAGTACTTTAATACATTTTAAATTAATAAAGAGCTTTATTTTTACTGCATTATTCCAGTGTGTGAGAGAAACTAACTGCAAAAAAATTTAAAATAATAATAATCTTATAAATAAATAATCTGACAAAAGCTGAAGTTTAAAAAATACACGTCAAATTTGTAAAAAGAAAAGAAAAAAAAGGCTTTTATTAGTTTCTACTGTGTCAAATTGTGTAATCTTAAAATCAAACTAATTAACGGCTTAACCAATCTGTTTGTGACATATTTGTCTCTGTGAATTAACTCTAACGAGATCACAAATGTCTATTTAAAGTCCTTAATAATGTTATTTACTGCGAGAGTTGGATCAGAAAGCAGTCTGTGATTCAGTTATGCTGTTGTGTCTTCTCTACTGTGGGGTTGTGTTTCTTCAGAGGTGGGGTGTGAGGGGGATTTTAGAAGTTGTGCATCAATAAGAAATCTGTGTCCAAGACAGCTGCAGTATTCAAACTTAATACAGAGAAAATCAGCTCCTGTTTGTACAATATCAGACTGAATTTACTTTTATTTTACCTGTCATCTAAACTGCAATTTTACAGACTTCTTATATAAAAATGGCATGTTTTTAGGCATGTTTTCTTTATAAAAATATCCAAATCTATCTGAGGTTTCTCTTCTTTGTGACTCGTTTGTGTAAAGCACTTTTATCTTAATTTCAGTCTAACATCATTTCCAACTGTAAAAGCAAATTTAAATGACATTCCGATGTACGATAAGTGGCCATCCGTTGCCTACCCTTACCAAAAAGAAGTATACTTCAAGTCTATTTTTATTAAGTATACTAGGGCTGTGCAAATAATCAAATGCGATTTTCATGCGCATCTCATCAGTAAAGCCGGTTCTGTGATTAGTAGTAAATCTCCAGCACGTGCTTTCACATGGAGCGTCATTTACTACACAGAGCCGTAGATCACTGACAAGCTACGCAAAATCACATTCAAAATCGCAGGCGATTCATTGCCGATTAAGAACGTGATATTGCGTAGCTTGTCAGTGATCTACGAAAGAACGTGCTGGAGATTTACTGCTAATCACAGAACTGGCTTTAGATGTGCATGAAGTCCTAAAGTATACTTAAGTAAAGTTCAAGTATATTTTAAGTATACTTTATGTAGTACGTATACAAATATCAGTGTACTAGTAGTATACTTGTAAGTGTACTATTTCAATTCTCCACTATTCTCCACTATTTCAATTGGCCCACTTTCTAGTATATAAAAGTATACTTTTAAGTATACTTTAAGTATAACAGTAGTAATTTTTGAGTAAACAACTAGATTACATATATGTTTTTAGTTTGTGCTGCAACTTTATTAAACGTGAACTTATAGGTATACTGATAGTTTACTAATGAAATACTTCTTAGTTCTTAGATTGTCTTAGTAAACCTTGAAGTATAGTCTCAGTAAACTATTAGTTTAGTAGTTTTATACTGAAAGTATACTCACAAGTCTTATTTAAGTGAACTTTACATCATACTTTAAGTATACTACTATGT